>NC_046236.1:4298978-4473978 GCF_009819885.2 Catharus ustulatus | reverse complement strand
CAGAAGTGCTCGCTCTAGATTTGGATAGAGAAGTCTTCATTGCTATCACAGGGATGCATGAAATTCCAGGGGTAGCAGTGTGTTAGGCAACTGCTTTCCTTAAGGCCTGGTCTGAAACTCAGGAAAGTATGTGTAAAAGGCTTGTATAAAATACATTAGTTCCTCTTTTGCATCCGAAGCACTGATGAGTAAGGGATTAAACTTGCATATCAATTGTACCTAAATACTTGGTATCCAAGAACACCTATGTTTAGAAATTAGCCAACAAAGGAAATGGGCAATTTCCACTGGAAAAGCACGGGAAGGAAAGCAGATCACATCAGTCTGTGCTGGGTAAAGGACTTGGTGATTCTCTGAGCTGGAAAGGGACTTTGAGAGCTCTCTGAGCAGGTCTGACACTGATCCCACACTCTTCTCTGGTAGGAAGAACTTCCATAAACCTCAGCCTTGGCAAGCCTCCACATCAGGATTTAAACATGACTTGGGGATTTGAAATAATCAGCTTTGATAGAACCATGACAGAATCCCTTGTGTCTTGTTCACCTGCACTGAAGGGAACAAGATATTACTGCCCTGTGCCAATTTTTAAAGTCTGAGAATTTTGAATATCATTACAATCTTAATTCTTTCCAGCCAAATTTCATTCCAACAGCAAGAAAACATCTAGGAAGGGAAAATGATTAATTTAAAGGTAGACATGTTTCCCTCATGTCCTTAGTAACATGCAAGAGGAATACTTTTAAAGCAGGGGAAATTGTATAATTCCTTTGGTTTTCTTTTTTCCTGGTTATCTGGTATCACTGAAATGCTGAGCAAGGGCTGGAAATCTATATCTGTAAAAAATACATTAATTTTGGTCCAGTGGTCGGGCTGAATTTTGCCTCCATCCTACACATCCCATTCCTGGAGGATCCTTGGCTGTGTCCCACTGCCTCACAAAACAAAGTCCAGCAGGTCACCTAGGATGGCATCAAGTGCCCAAATGCAAGGGCCTCTTCTAAGGGAGGACCAAGCCTGAATACCCTGAGCTCAGGCTGTATTAAATTACTATTATATTTTAGCCAGCTACTGAAGTAACTGGCAAGTTGACAACACTGGTATAATACACCATGTTGCTAATAATATTATTATATCAATATTCAACAGAAATCTTGACAACTGATGGGAAAATATGGACAAATACACACATTAAGCAATTTTAAAAGATGAAAATATGACTATTTCAACCCAGTATTGACTTCTGAGTACATTTTTATTACTCTTTTTCCAAAGCAGTAATCACTTATTGTCAGAGTTTTACACTGCTTTTTTTTTTTCATCCTTCCATGTAAACCATGTTTTTTTCTTAAAACAAGAGTTGTGAGGACATCCTAACTTGAGAACTGTGACCAAAGTTAAAATCCTTGCTCCTTAAAAAGAATGGTTTATATTTATATTATTGTAATGCTAAAGCTTTTACTGTGATACTAACATAGGAATGTTATTGCAGAATTAGTGATGCTTGTACTCTTGTTAAAATAGCAAACACTTGTTTTTCTTTTACAGGATATTGAAATTCCACTTAAACAAATGTGTGCAATGTAAACACAAAATAAAATGTAAAATGAATTCTTCCAAATCTTCTGTAAAAGAAAATATATAAAATTAAACTGCACAATTTTCATTTTTGCACACTCTTGAATACACTTGACATATGTAAGCACAAACATGGATGAAAATATTTCCAAAGGGGAAAGAACACATGCTCAGATATTATCTGGGAAAAAATGCATTGAAATTCCTCTGTGATGAATAGACTTCTTTTTTTTCTCTCCTCAGGGTGACCTCTACCTTCAGAATATGATGGTTTTATTATGATTAATAAATTTCATTTCCACAGAGGAAAGGAACAGTGTCAGCTTAAACTTAAAGCAAGTGGGTTTCTTTTTAAATGCTAATTTTTAAACACGCCCTTGCATGACACCAAATTTAGAAGCTCAGAAGGTTAGCAGAATAGATTCTGATTTCAGGGCTGAAAATAGGAAGAAGGATTTAAACTATATTGTCACACTGCAAATCAGTAAGCTGCTCCAGTGCCACACACACTGCTTCATTTACTCACTGTTATGCCAGCGTGCTTACTTCTCATTACAATTAGTGGCATTTAAATGCTTTGTGATAATTTACACTGCAAATTATCATTCTAGGTAAACAACTTACTAAAATTTGGGACGTGCCAATGGTAAGGTTGTGAATAAATTAATAGTCGATGCAATTCTCTGTGTATTTTACAGGATAATAAAACAACGTATCCAAAGCAATACACACAAATTCTCGTCTCAGATCACAGCTGATGAACAATTATAATGCATCACTAACTAGAACAAGGTATGCTCCTCTGTTTTCCACTATATCTGGGACAAGCATTCAGGACATCATGGGAAAAAATGTGTTTGCCACATTTTGTTATCATACTGACACTGGTTCTTAAGTAGCTGGACTAAAAACTTCCTGGGAAATAACTGAGAAAAAACCCCAGTGTAGCCATGCTAACTTCTGTAAATACAGCCATAAACTATCCACCAGTGCATGTTCTTGTGCTATGCCTCAACCTCTTCAGTAATTTTCAGTAGAGGGTTTAAAAATGCTAAAATACTACATAAAAGGACAATTTGTTGTTCATTGATCAAATATTTTTTAAAAGTAATTTAAAAAAGGAAATTGTGGGATTTATTTCATCAGGGCCTTTGAAAGGGAGTATCTCTCTGAGTTACCAGTAGTAGGTGTTGAAGTCTATAAAAACTGGGGAATTCTGTGCCTCTCTAAATGTAATTACCATTTCAGGATTTTAAATTCTTTAGTAGTATGGCTGTATTTCTGTACACATCTGGGACAGACAGTGGAGCTCCAATACTGGAGACAATTAGAAGCTCCTAACTAACATACACACTATAGGACTTAACACAGTTAATAAGGAAAAATTCACCACATAAAATATCAACCAAGTTAACACATTTTCCTCAAGTGATTTGAGAAGTATAGAAGGAGAGTTTTAAAGAATTTGATACACCTATTTTACTTATCATTATTAACTGCCCCCCATTTTTTTAAGTTTACATCTTGCTGGAGGAACTACAGAAAATTATGAACCTGCTTAAGTATAAAGAGCAAAGTTAAGACTTGGTCACTACTTCAGATCAATCTAACACTGACCTCTGCCATATTACAAGCAAAGCCTATGTACCACTGGAAAGCTCATCTTTCTAACTTTTCCCAAATATTATCCACTTTGATTGCAATTGAACAACCAAGCCATAAAATTTCTTCTGGAAGGAACACGAGGAAAGCTAGAGTTACCTGGCCTTAACACCACACAAATACATAAATTATTCCAATAACTAACTTGGTGCTCTTCCTCTTGCTCACAGAACTGTGACGATCCCAAGAGGAGCAGCACAGCTCCTCTCTAAGCACACCAGTCACACACCACACTGCTGAGCTGTATTTTAGGCTCAGTGGGTCAAATCTGACAGCAGGGGTAGCTCTTCAGTCTAAAATTCACCCCACTGTGGTAGGATGGTGTCTGCTTGTGGTGTTCAAAGGACACGCAAACAACTAATTAACTTCATTTTAGATATTAACACAATCAGTTTGGGCATTTCAGTCACATGAATCACCAACAGGTCTCTCTCTACCTCAGAAGGCAGTGGACAAAGATGTGTCTGAAGTTTTTACTTAAGATCAAAGAAATTGGAATCTGCTGATAAAAACAGTTTCCAGGCATTTTCCTTGATTGGAAAGGTTAAGAATGCTAAAATTCTCCTTGCCAAGTTTTGAATGCATGCTATCAAACACAGGTCACTGTACAAGGGAGGACCATCACATACTTTATTCATAGCATCTTCTTCTTCCATGACCTATAATGTGCTACACATTTGTGATGTGGAGCAGAGAAAGAATTGGGAAGTGACAGGTAGCACAATAAAGAGTGAAACTTCAAGGTGCACTGCAGGGCTGAACTCCTGTGTGCCTGCAGAGCCGTAAGGGATTTCCTATCATACAGTACTAACACATTCTGAGACCCTTGACCACGGTCTACCATGGGTAGAGGGCTATAATGAAAAGATGCTGTGAAAGTATCTTCATAAATATGTAATTGATTAAATATTAAAAGTACTGTTTACTTTTTCCTGCAGGTTGGAGAAAGGAGAAAGTAGAAAAGCCTATGCAGACTTTTCTGTAGAGATGACTTTCCAATTCTTGGCTGTTTACTTATGTATGTCACATCTCAGTTTGGCCAGTTAATTTCCTTGCTAATTGACAGGCATGCTTTGCAGAAGTTTCACTGATGCTCAGATGTGGTTTTAATTTTGCTTCTGTTTGCTAGCATGTATCTTCTTTTAAATTTTGTGAGATGTTTGCAACCAGTCAAAGCGGAGCTGACACCTTCTAAAACATTAAAATAAACATGATTGATACTGGTTAAATTGCAGAAACATGGAAGGGTAGCAAACAGCAGCACAGGTGACTTTCCCCTGAGCTGCTGCTGGGTAACTGCAAACTGGAACAATCCTAGGCACAGATCTCAGCTTAAAAGCTCTCATTCAGTTTCAGTCTTGCTGTCTGGATTCACACCAGGGCGGGAATTGAAGCTGATGCCTAGTCAAAAGTCTAACAGAATTCTATGCATCACCACCTTTCTGTGTAGCTTCCATCCAAGAAACTTAGATTTTATATAAACTTCCTTACAAAAAAGCCACTGGGGAATCTGAGGCTTGCCATCAGGTGACGCCTAAACCCAGCTCTATTCCAATGAACAGAAAGCATTTCTTAGGTCTGTGAAGCATTTTCTTATTGCTATTGCTGTTATATTTAGGGATAATAAAGCTTGAAGAAATTCTTACCTAGTTCAATAATAAATATGCAGGGTACATTATTTATTAAATTTTAAAATGGTCTTTTATGATCATGTATAAAGTTGTGCAAGCATAGCATTGTTTTATGTTCATTTGCAGTATGATAATCCCAAGATATTAAAACTGTATCCTTGCTCATTTAATGGACTTGTATATAGGCATCCATACATGCACACACAAACCATCTTTCATGTGCTCTATTTTTAGCCTACCAGAGAAAAACCAATCTAATTGCTTCATTAAAAAAACAGCGCAGGAGATGCACACGTGCCTATAGGCACTTGTTGAGGACAAACACAGATTATTCACTATTTCTGTTATCAAAGGAGCTTCACATTGCAAATCCTCCATTTACAAATCACAGGACCTCAGCCTTCCTTAATCTTGTCATGTTGTCACATTTGAGCAGCCATGCGAACTGACCTAGAACCGCGAGCACCGGGCAGGCAAGCTGTCACACAGATAATGACAGCCACGCCAGCCAGGGCTGCCAGAGCCTCCACTGCCTGACAAAAAGGAATTAATCAAACCTCAGCAAAGGAGAACAGAGCATAATCAAAGTGTTTGCTGATTTTTATCAACTGGTCCGATAGCTGAACATCTTCAGCACGCAACTACCCAGAGCAGTAAAAACTACAACAAATGGAATTCCATATAAGCAACTATTTATAGCAGCAGTAAATGCAAGTTTAAACTGCCAACATAAAGGACACTTGAATTTATAGAAGAAGTTTAATTTTGTGCATTAGTGCAATATTTCCTAGCCTTTCCAGAGCAAAAATTTCAGTGTCTGCTATTTTTCACAGGGAACAGCAGTACAGCCTTAAATAAATACCAGCACAAAGACCATACAGATGCTCCTTCATCTTCATTTTTTATTTGATTAGCAGAAGAGCATAGCATAATAATAAAAGCATCTCATAGAAAATGGTTATTTTCCCAAACTGCTTCATGAAATGAACCTCTCTCAACTGAGCATATATCTTCACACAGTAATTCTAATGCTAAAGGAAATACCCCTGAAGCTGCTTTCTCCCAAAGAGCTTGGATGGGACTCTCAAATTCCTTTGTAAGAGTAGGATCTGATCA
The DNA here is from genome assembly GCF_009819885.2 of Catharus ustulatus. Taxonomy (NCBI): domain Eukaryota; kingdom Metazoa; phylum Chordata; class Aves; order Passeriformes; family Turdidae; genus Catharus; species Catharus ustulatus. The sequence continues at coordinate 4,467,994 of NC_046236.1, read as the reverse complement.
GTATCTCCTACCAGATACATGAACAGGTCAATGAGATGTATGCAAGCTCATGGAAAAATTTTGACCAGCTGCAATTATTTATGTACCTAGCTAGGTTTGCCACAACAGGCACTGCAGCCATTCTAAGCACTTCATCAAATATTAATTTATTTTAAATAAGTGTCTCCATATTTGTTATTGTTCAGTGAATTAAATTTGTGGCAGTGTTGGTGCTGACAGGTTAATGATAGTATACAGGAAAATTGCAATGACTGGAGCAATTGCATTTGTTAAAAATGGCCAATATTCTCTTCAAATATTTCAATAGCACAAACCCCACGGTTTGCTTATTGAAGCTGTTTGCTTTTATTCAACATCTTTCCTGGAGTTATGAAGTTAAACCTTTCAAAATGTTTAATCTATTTTGGAGACTGTATCTTTCTCCAAATGGAGGTCAATAACTTAATTTAAGACTGTCAACTTCTAAAGCTTTATAAAGCATTTCTTTTCCTTGCATGCAGACACACACACATACACACACAGAATCCTTCCTCCTGGGACTGATTCTGCTCAAAAATGTAAATAAATACAGTCACAATTGGACAGATGTTATATCTACTTCCACCATACTTCATTCCAAATTCAGCTTTATATATACCCTTGCCTTTCTCCCTATTTGAAAATCATAAACTGCAAATACACTTGGGAGAAAAATAATACCAAGCATGCATCAACACTGGATTTTTTTTTGCTTCTACATAAAGGCCGGATAACAGTTAAAAACTGGAAGGAGAGAGATAATATAAATATAAAATAATAACCCTGTCCCATTTTTACACAAAAAATATAAAATGTCATTTGCAGGTACATCTGAGAATGCACTTGCAAAAGACACTAAAAATGCTTTTCTTTTACAAACTATGAATTTTTATGTTACAAAACCTAAAAGAGAAAAAATAGATTGAGCACTGATTTGAAAAAAATCACTAAGAATGCTAAAGCTGCAAAATGAACAATGTTCTGCAACCAACACGTAAATAAACCATAGGTTTTTTCTGGGTCTCATTCTGATTTATCCAGAGACTGACAGGATAGATGCCCATTGCCCCCATCAGACAAGAACCTCAGGATTAATTCTCCCCTAGTGCAACTACACTCAGGAATTTTCTAGAGGAAGGTCCTCAGAGATCCTTGTTAAAATTCCATCATCAAACCAACAGGAGATTTCCGATAGTTTCCCTGTCTCTGCTCTAGTTCAGATCTGTTTGCAAACCCTTTAATCATGTCTGCCAGAGAAGATCTATCCCAGAAGCGCAGAACTTCTCTTCTGAACTGTAATTATTTTAGCCTCAGAATGCACTGGATGCAATCAAGAATGAAATGTTTTTAAATTTCCCATGGAAGGATCCCTCTGTCAGATGTCTGAGGAGGTTTCCCTTCTGTAATGTGCATTCAAGAACAGACAGAGATACACAAATAGAAATGTGTTTATGGACACAAATTGCTCATTTAACACATTTATCTACTCAAGATTACTTTCTTCCCAAATAAGAAAGATACCATGTGTCTGAGGGCTAAGTATCCTCTGGCAGGAATGATGAAGGATTGAGAAGAAAAGAGTGAATATTACCAGCAGAACCTCCCAAGACCTCCCATTTCCAATTGATGATCAAGTTCCAACCAAAGCTTTACTTGTTATATACTACTATTTGTAGCCCACAAATGCACATATCCTTTACAGGGAGGCAATACAAGCATATATATACTCACATTTCAAACATTGAGCATGTTTATAAGTATCTTCACTTGATATCAACTTTACAAACACAGTAGAATTACTGTCATTGAGCTTAGGAGCACTAAAAAAGCACTATAAAATCATACTGCAGGTGTTTTGCATGCATCTGAAAAACCACAGGAAGGTTAGTTTTGGTTCTCAAAGTATCTCTATGTTTGCTCCACGCATTAAAACATAGAACATCAGATAATAAAATACTTGGAAGTCAACTTACAAATCCAAAAGACCAAATTCAACTTTAGCAATTTGACTCACAGGAATACGGGCCAGAGAATTACTTTTTTATGAAGCCAAAAGTCATTTAAATTCTATTACTGAAACTTAGGTATATAAGAAACAGCAGGGACAGGTTTTCATCAGTTTTTTCCTTCATATTTAGTGAAAAAAAGGCACCTACAGTAACCTGTGATGGATGTGTTTATCATATGCTCAAAACCATGCCTAGCAAAAATACCTTAATGTTGAATCAATTCAACATAGGTAATCAACTGGTAAACTGAAAAGTTTTAATAAATACACAGAGATCCATTTCCTTTTGCGTAAAGTTCACTGAATGCATTGATAAATGAAATTTATATTTTATACAAATAATATATTTTTGATTGGAATTCTAAAGAAGTGATATATGGAATATCTGTAATAAGGTCTTGGGCACTTAAATTGTGCCTGAATTGAGAGAGAATTTCTTTTTAATAGGGCAAGAATTATTGCTTAGAAGGGTTCACTTTGCAAAACTGGACCCACAGACCCCATATCTAACTCAAGAATTCCAAGTTTAAAAATTGCTAAAATAAATGTATTTATTCTTACTTAGCAAAGCTTAGATTGACAAATTAGTAGCCTCCCTACTACAGCTCACTTCAATGAAGAGCTGAGCAGGAAGCTCAAATGAAATACCAAAGCCAAAATCCAAGTAGAGTGATATGAAGAATGTGACAAATGTTGGCTTCTTAAAAGTATTTACTTCATAATTTATAGGACTTGGAAAAATCTATGTTAAATCAGGTTTTACTACAGAAGAACTTTTCAGATTACCACCAGAAATGCTACAGCTAGCATAGAAATTACAACAATTTTACCATATTTTGGGTTTATCTATGAACATCTTTTCCATAAATAAGTGTTCTCTATCTGTTTCTATGTAGATCATCACAGCATAAACAAATCTCGTCACCTTTAATTTATTTCTGCTAATATAAAACTCTATCAGCAAACACTTCTTAATACCAATATTTTATTTCACACTATATACCCTTTCATCCTTCAATATGAGAAGTTTGTATGAACTTGATTTTTTGCACAACATTATTGGCAGAATAAGTCCCAGCACCGTTACTATTTATTTTTGCCTTTTGATTTCTTATGTAGTAACATAACACCATCCTTACCTGAATTAAGACTAAGCTTGTTCAAACTCTATTGCTTAAAAAAGAGAGAACCTCTTGACACATTCAATATATTTATAAAATATAATAAACCTTTTAAAAACATTGCTCATTCTTCTGTACCCATGCCTTACAACATGATAGTATATGGATACTTTTTACTTACTAGAGAGTGATCCTCTGTTGGCACAGACCCTCTCTCCCACTATCTCATCCATAGGATAGACTTTGTGAGTGCTTTAGGGTCTGCAGTACCCTCGTGGGCATCATTTGCCCCCAATGAGTTGAAAAGAAAATTGTTACATCTAGAGCACTTACAATGTCCTACTCACATCTAAGCCTTGGCTCTTCCCATCAGTTCTGTTTGCTTTGACTTTTGAAAGTCACAGTCCTGCAGCTGGTATCAGAAGGTTTAACATATCCTTACACACTAGGCCATACCATACTTAAACTGGAAATAAAACACCAAAGTCAGCAAAATAACCTAATGGCTTTTATATGGCAGAACCTAGAGCTGAAGCTGTAAATTCATTAAACTATCCCAAAGATTTATACTACGGACTTTCCTGTGCTTTGTCTTACGATTAAATGCAGCATGTGAAAAAGGATATTGAGACCTGGATGGATGCATCAAGAAGTATCAATGATTGTTACCTGCAGAGGTGTTACAAGAAATTTCATCTGCTGCAACGAAGACGAATTGATTTCTGCAAGAGAAGATAAAATTCACAATACTGCTTGCTGACTGGGAAATGTGCTAGCTGCCAATTGACTTGATGTTTACAGATGGGGTAGGGGAAGGGTGCTTAATTTTAATGAATGTGGCAAGAAAAAGTGTTGAGTACTATAGAGTTTATAAGGATCATGAGGTAGACATGCTGGGATCTTTTAAATGAAATAATGGTGACATTTGGATATGGACTATGTACAAACTCTTGCATTGGAAGCTTCATGTTTAGTGTTACAGATATGTCAATATATTTATGAAGTCTAATAAAAATAAAACAATATATTGATATAGCTATTAAAGGGCACTACTGCAAAATATGTAAAAAGCGCTTTTGAAAAAAAAATTAAATTGCAATTTACTTTGTGCATCTGAAAGGAGGATATTGAAATGAAAATATTTTGCTTTTTCTATGTCTAATATGACTGCAATCAGAAAATTAATTTTCTGCTATTTATTTAAAAAATGGCATAGTATTCTCATATACTGTCATCCAAATACATAGAAAAGTCTTTTGCAGAATCTTAGGAGAATAAGCTATAGATATGAGTAATTTAATATAAACCTTCTCTTGCAAAATTCTTTTTTAAACCAGGTAACATAAAGAGTAACGCTAAATGCACTGGTATTTCAAAATGAAGAAAACTTCATTATGGCACAAATCCTGATTTGTCCTTTCTGAAATCTAGGCAACCAGGATTTGGGTTAGTGGAAACCATGTTTAAGGATGAACATCCAATGATCCCTTTATATGCAAATGCACAGCTTCTTGGGGACGTTTTTGTGTTGTGCAGGGTTAATTAACCTGGGCGCAGGGTTGGGTGTGGTTTCCTCCCAGCTGCACACAGCCCCTGCACTGCCAGGCACAGCAAAAACCAACACTGAGCTTTGCACAGCCTTAATGCAAGTCTAACAACCAGGAGCCAAGGATGCAGGCTAAGGACTGCCTGTAAAAACAGCTCTGCAAGCATTAAATACTGAGCATCCTACTGAAAACCATGCAAGAGCAAACGTCCCTTAGGGGCAACAAAACCTCCAGGAGTTAAGCCCTAAGGGAACAAAATCTATTTCTGTTGCTTCATCTCCAGCGTATCAAGAGATTTGAAATTCTCATTTAGAAATCTGTGAACCTTGTTACTTAGAGGTTCACATTCTGGGGGGGAGGGGGAAATAAAAAACATAAATCCAAAACAAAACAAGGAGTCTGCAGTCTGTACTGTAAGGACAGGATTGCCTAAGTCCAAAAGCAGATCATTGCCCCTGCCCTAGCAGAAACACTGACACTGTTAGTGTGAACTTAGTGATCAAATTGTACATTCCTGCATTTGCAACTGTTCATTAAGTTAAATTGATTGTTTTACTCTTTATTTTGTCATCTGCAACAGTTTCAGGAGCTAATGAGATTTACCTAAGAAGTAATGCTAAACATATAAATTTAAAAAACTAAATGGGGATAAATTTCACATTATAAATACAGAGCTACTCTGTGTTTCATAGGTAGCATAATTTATCACTGTATTTACTACTGCCACCTCCGTGAAAATTATAGACAGGAAAAGTTAGATGCTTGCCTAAAAGTGATTCAGCCAGCAGCAATGCAGACTTACCAGCTACTGTTTTACAGATAATCCTTCTGACTCACTACTGTGAAGTTGCTAAACTGCCCTCTCATCTAAATAAAAAGATCACTTTTCCTTAAAAACTGCCTCCAAAGTGGTTACTGAGCACATCCTTTTTCTCATCTCTGCTCAGAACAGTGGAGCCTTTAGCCACAGGGCTCTATCTTCAGTTGTTAAAATACAGAATTATTTGCAAGGGCAATATGCTGGATTAGTACCTCCAGAAAGACCCCAGAACACTAACTGCAATTTGATTTTTGGAATCACAAATATTGCTGAAACTGTTCTGAAATCTTACTCTTTTTTTAAACAGAGTCTTTACTAATTACTGAGAAAAAAACAATTTAAAAAACGCCAAAACCCCAAAGTGATACCTATTAAAAAACAAAAAAACCAAAAAAACAAAACAAAATACTGTAAACATCTATTGTTATACTGCTTTATAGGAAGATACTATTTTGCTTTTGTAAAATTAATTTCACAATTCCATACATAACTTTTAAAGTAGTAATTTGCATATTGCTCAGCATAGCAACTGTGAGAATGAAAGGACTAGAGGATGGCGTCCAATACGCCAGTTCAATTTTTTATAACTAATTAGGTGTTATTTGTAGTAATTACAGTAATTTCACGCATATAAGCTGCACCCTTTTGACTAAAATTTTGTCCCAACCCGGAAGTGCGGTTTATACACTGGAGCGGCCAATATATGAACAAAGTTCAGAAATTTGCCAACCCGGAAGTGCGAGCCGTGGGTGGAGCTGAGCTCGCGAATTGAGCACCTGCCAGTAAACCTCATGATCGTGTGATTGTTACAAATTGCTTACTTTGTTGTGCGAGCATCCGCACTGTGAACGAAAGTGTGACTTATAATCCAGTGCGGCTTATATATGGACAAAGAACAAAAAGTTGCCGACACCCGGAAGTGCGGTTATACTCCAGTGTGCCTTATACTCGTGAAATTACTGTACTAGAAATTCTTAAGCACTTTGCTTTATTCAGCTAAATTCCATACTGTTGTTTACATAGATGTAGAAGGGAAACTGCTCATCAGAAGCATCACAGATATCACTGCTGGCTAAAGCAAGGGTCAGTCCTTTGTGTGGAGAGCCCCTGAGCCTGCAGAAGGAGTTCTTTGGAGTGAAGTTGTGGTGCACCAGATCCCTTCTGTCCTAAAGCAGGTGGAGAGCAGAGGTGGCAAAGGGCACCTTGCCCAGTCCCCTGCAAACGTGGAGTGTTCCCTTTAAGGACCAATTCCCTGCACCAACTCTATTGAGCATAACAAGGCTTGAAAAGCTCACAAGGAAGGTATGATGAAAATTCATGACACGTTTTAAGATGGTTTAGTGCTCCTCATCACTGCTACACTTTTAAAGATTCAAAAAGGTGCAGGAACTGTAAGTGGACCCAACTTTATTATACAATAAGGCCTGCTCAATTAAGAGACAGAATCACTTCCATAATTTAATTTGTGTATTAACAGTGAAAGTGTAGAATCAATTTTTTACTGTTCACTGGTTAACACTTCAGATGTAAAAGAATACAGATTTAAAAAAAAAAAAAAAAGAAACTTTTTAAAAAAAATAGAATTTTAGAAGTTGTTGCTGGCTGTGAGATACGGGGGAAAAAAACAACAAATCAAAACTCTGAAAGGATAACAGGACAAACACATTGATCTGAATGTACAGTTGGATATATTCAACCTGCCAGATCCTCACACCCTGGGCTAAGTGCAATCCTTTTAAGTGCAGGAGTGGCACCCTTTGGCAGTCTGAGCTCTCTGATGTCTCCCAGACAGTGTGGGTCAGGAGAATGCGCTGCTGGCCTCCCAATGGCTGGGTTCCATCAGAGCAGCCACTTCCCAAGGGCAAACACTCTGCATACTACTGCTTCTCTCAAGCCTATGTATCAATTTTTATCTCTTCTAGCAAATTGAAAACTAACTCATGTTTTACCAGTATGGTAATAAAGATGGTTTTAAATTTTGAAAAAAAAAATGTTTAAACATTTGATATATATCCTGAATGCAAACAAGAGCAGAAGGGGAGGACAACAGAACTACTGTTAAGTGATTCAGAGGCCTTTTCTTCCTTTGGGGTAGTTATTGAACCTGCATCACCATCTTCAAAGGTTTGAATGTTGTAATTTCTTCCACTCCATTCCCTGTAGTCCCTGTGGCAGTAACAAATGTGTGCCTCTAAGGCCCCACATCTGACAGAAAGCTCTCTCTTTTGGCACCTCATCTTTCTATCCAGCAGACCTTTTACATATCCAGTACATTACATGCTTTCTTGCTCTCTTCTTGAAACTGTTTGGTGAAAACATGCCATACTACAGAATAGAGATTTTATATATATTGAGGGGTTTAAGTTCTTTAATCACTGGAGCCTGAGCCTTGCCCTTGCTATGGATGTCTAATATACACAAGTACTTCTGTGAAGAAATACCTGACCCATAAGTGATCTGCCCACTTTACTATTGGAAAATTCAGAACCTGGAAGTGTAAGATAGGAAGAGATTCAGAGAATGGGTCTCAGACACTCTTTTTTTATGACTTGGGAGATGTGACTATTGTGAAACACAATTCCAGCCAAAGTTCAGAATAAACTGCTACCCTGAGTGCTCCCTCTCAAAGTCACCATGGAGTCATCCCACCCTAGGAAAGGATGAGCTCCTCTGTGCCTGCACCAGTTCCCACTCTCAAAAAGCACCAGCCTCCCTCCACCTTTCTCTCCGGCAGTCCCTAGCCCTGCTGCTCCTCAGGTGTACCGAGCTCCCAGGTGTCTGGGACTTTACAGACTTAGGTCATCATGGGTGGAAAACCCACGCAGGGTACGTGGGGCCAGTGAGCATTCTGTGTGTCCTCTCCTCTCTCTAAAATGCGCTCGGACTTCTCACCACTGTTTCACACAGCATATGATTGAGAAGACAATTTTGGCACACACCAAATTTCACCCATGACTCCTGGAAGCTTCCTATACCTCCTCATCAGCAGCACAGAGCTTAATGTATTAAAATGGAAGCCATACCAGAGGTCAAAGGGGATTTTAAGAAATTACTCACACTGACTCTAGGAAATTTGAAATGTTAAAGAAATGATAACCCACTAACATCCAGTGACTATACTTCATAGGCCTGAATTCCTGGGCATTGCTGACAAACTTCGCAAAACTAGACAGAAATAATTTTGCTTAACACAGAGGTTCAGACCGCTGCCCAAAATTACTGCTGAAAACAGTGCAGAGCCCTGGAACATCAAAAATTAGGATGAAGGTAAACACAATATTGAAGTAAAGTTACAGTGGGAAGACTGAAACTCTGTTTAATCAGTTGACTTTTTCTGGTAGGACTGCCGTGGCCCTGACAAACAAAGCCAGTATTTACACTTCAGGGCTCAGAACCTCAGCTGGTAAAACTGATGCAGCTTAACCAAAAGCACTGACTTCCCTTCCTGGAGCTGCTCCAAACTGGATTCCCCAAGGATCCTGTGCTAACTATTGCGTGCAGCAGGGATTCTTCCCAGCAGAGTTATACGTGGTACATCTGTATATTTCTCCACTATTTTATTGAAGCTGTTATACACTTCCTTCATGCTCCAGATGTTAAGACTTTGCTGCTCTTGTGAGGACTCTAATGTTGAGGGCTTTTTCACTATGAATTTTAATATAGCTGACTGTTGGCTCCTTGAATGGTTTCTGCAATATTCAAGGATGGACAAAGTTTCCTTTATAATCATTTTATTAAGTCCTTCCCAAGTCTCTCCTGCCGGTGTCCTAAATTTAAATATCAAGGCTATCAAAGAATTTAAACTTTTTTAATATTAGCATAATAACTATAATTAGAAGGTTGATTTTGCTATTATCATGCTTTATATTCCCATTACTATAAGATCAAAGTACATTACCATACCCATAGCATTTGAATCACAACACAAAGAGAACTAAACAACTTCACAGCCATACCTATATGATATATTAAATGAAATAAGAATAAAACTATAAATAATTCATGCAGCATCAAGCTTAAACAACACTAACAGTAACTTGGTTGACATGACGTGCATTAGGAAGGTAACTAGACTAATTTTTTCAATGTCAGGTTCTTTTTCTCTGCAAAATTTCTTGTTCAACCCAACCAACGATGATGCCAAGACAGAGAGGAAGATGTGGATATTTGGCTTTCTCTGAGGTCCTCTGCTTTCCTCATCACAAGATAATGCTCTCCTACATGCATCTTTCCTGACCATTTCTTTCCTGAAATTCTGAAGCAGGTTTGGAAGCAGATAGAGGAAAACCCTGACTCCAAAGAAAGAAATGCAGCTATTGCTGTACCTATTGCTGCAGAGCCAACTCTGAGGCTCGTCCATCTGCCCGGGCTCAGCTGCCACTGCAGAAGGTGCCAAGTCCCCCTCGCCTCCCCAGGTGCCTCCTATGCCCCAGGGTGTCTGGAGTGGCACTGGCTCTGCTTCCAGCCCTTCCTTCCCCTGCCACATTCATCACCTCTGCACTGCTCTCATCTGCATCCTCTTTGTGCTCAGCACAGGACATTTCAGTGTGCTTCAGACAGCCTCTACCAAAATTCATAGTGCCAAACACAGCAGGAGAGAGAAAAGAAACAAAATCTCTCATTAAGTTTTGTCCTGCTATCAATCACTTAACTTCTTGACAAGAAAGAATTTGTTTTAATACCAAAAAGTAGTTTTGCAATTGTAAAAACACATGCCTTCAAGAAAAGAAAAAAAAAACCCCAACCCCTAGCTCTTCTGGACACAATGGAAACATGCATCCCCAAGCCCAGTGATATGCCTGGATTATTTCGTTTACTCAGAGAGAAGACAAAAAAAACCCAAAAAAACCACAAAAACAAAAAAACCACAAAACCCTACAGGGATGAAAAAAACTTAAAGGGAAAAATGGTCAACAGAAGGTGTTTTCTCATAATTTGTGTTCTTATCTCAGGCTTTCCCCAGCAGATGGGCAGGCATTTTTTTTAGCCCTGATATTGAACTAGCTAAACAACCCACTCAAATCCTAGAAGAGAGAGACTCCTTTTAGCACAGTCCCATGTGTAATGGAACTGTAAAGCAGATTGGAGGAATGTCCACTCTGAACACAGGGTGGGTACAATAATTCTGCCCTGGCAGTGTCTTGGAAACAAACTCCGCCTCTCTCTCCTTCCTTTAGCCCTCAAAGTTGGTATAAAGAAAATTTTTAGTAAATAGATGCAACCTTCCAAAGCTTATTTTTAATATATTGCCAGAATGTGGAAAACATATCATAACCAGTGGGAAAACCTATAGGTCTTTCACCTTTCATATTTTAAACCTACACATTTTATTTTCTGATTTATTTATTTATTTTATCAGAGCTATACATATAGACTTGGATCTAACTCATATTACCTGCTGCATCAGTGGATTTTTTGATGTATCATCATTCAATATATTATACCTAGTATAAAATTATTTGTTATTAATAATGCAATATACAGAGTCTAAAGGTGAATATTTATCTGCAAGAGGAAGATGTGATTTTTAAGTACATCTGGACATTTTAAAGTAAATGCTAAACCTAATAGGTGAAATCCTGAATACCACATAAATCCACAGCAGAATTCATACTATCTCAGCAGCAAAACTGCTCTAAAATTATTGGCCTTTTAGTGTGATTAAAAGTCTATACACTTAAATTAAATACTTGAGGAAGTAATTCAGTAATTTTATTTCAGAAATGCTCCACATCAGCAGAAAAAAAACCTATGTCATTATGACCCAGGACTACTAAATTAAGGCTGCATTTGAAGTCTTAATACTTACATTTGAAAATTTTGTTTATTACTATATTTTGGACATATTGCTTATTCTCTTTAGGGCAAAGAGCATTTTGAAGTCAGCCTTGTGTAAAGAATCAATATTTTATTCACTAAAATACATTTTAAAAAATCCATTTATTCAATTGGGGGATTTGTTCTTTACGTACATCATGTAATCCTTAAAATGCCTCAAAAATATACTTTGTATTTGTTGTTGATTTCATAGCAATTATTACAGTTTCCTAGTAACCACCATTTTATCCACTATAAAGTTTCCTAACATACTGAGGTAATTATAAACTTCAGCAATTATGAATAACAATTCTTTCCCTTTACATTATATTAAGTTTGGAATGACTTTACAAATTAGTTGACAGCATAATTTTTTTCATATTTTAACTAAAATATCATATACATGAAATCCTTGCCAGGATTATTTAAGAATTCATTCAAGAAATACAAAACTAACTTTAGAAGCAGGTACACATTTGGTTTAAACAAAGCCCATTTTTTTTTCAATGCATGCATATTAAACACCCTACAGCAATTTTCACAAAAGATATTCTTTAGGATACATGGATAAACGTTCTACTCTCACTCCTCCAGTATTCTTACAATCTCATGTTTGCCTCAGGTGGGTTCCTAGAGTATCAGAAGCTTGACAAGCCCAAAGGAATATAAAAAAAATAAATCTATTTAAATACCTAATCAAATGCTTCAGACTCCTCAGAGGTGCAAAATGCTACAGTAAAAACATGCAAGAGTGTAAATTGCCTCTTTCTTGATTAATTCCATCAACTTTGTTATTTAAAGTTTGTTCTTCTAATGCTTCGTCACCTTGCCAGAGCACACTGCAAATTACACAGTTAATCCATACAGACTGTATCCATGTCATGCCACTTTTATTAATAACATTTCATTCCTCTCTCTCCTGTCTGCCTCCTGCACCATGCTCTTAATTCCTCCTTGCTGTTAAAGCACTCAGGTTGACAACACTTAGAGCACGTTCTAATCTGCCTCTTTGTGGCCTCTCAAGCCAATGATCTGAGAAGTGAGAAGTGTGTAATTAGCCACTGACATGTCCAAAGGAACTGTTATGGTCTATCATGTCACAGAGTGACCCAATGGACTGTAACAGTTTTGGTCTGCTGGATCAGGAATCAATGTTTTAGTAACTCCCCAACTTCGTGTTTATCCAGTCTGCTGAACACAACACTGAAAAATTCCAAAGTCGCACTCTCTTCCAACATCCTCTAAGAGCAAAGAAGTTTTTATAAGCTCGTAATTAAATAATCCCTGCTTTTAAAATGTTAACCAGTCCTCTCCACGCCTCCTTTTAGAGAAAAGGTATGAAAATTCATCAAATTAATATCTTTGTAATCACAGTTATTTACTATGACTTCTTACATTGGAATAAGGAACTCTCAGGTTAAAAGTCATGCTACATAACCAGAAGTAGGCTGGATGAATTAAAAAAAACCAAGAGAGGATATTGAAGCTGAGATGTAAATGTCAGAATGGGTGCACTGATTTTTTCATATATGTTTTTTTGGAACATGATGAGCATTTAACAGCTCTCCCTACATTCAAGAAGAACCTGGCAGAACAAGTACTGAGCACCTTAAGCTTTTAGCACATCAGGAAGCCAGAGATGGAAATCTGGGCTTCAGTTTGCCTCTACCTTCTCTCCCAATTTTTTCTTCATGATTTCCAGCATGGATGTCAAAGTAGATTTCACAGTAATAGCCAAGTCTTTCCTTGTCTATGGGGATTCCTAAAATATCCCTTGATACTGCAATGGATGAGAATGGGGATTAAAGGTAAGAGAAGTAGAAACAGGGTATGAATGAAACCAGCTCTAATACGACAAAAGTTTAATACTTGGGCAGTAGCACTAAGCTTTTTCACTACAGTATCCCCTCAGTTTTTAACTGGTGGAGGAGTTCTAGCAGTTCCCTGGATGTTACACAAATAGTCAAACTACACACATGTGAATCAAGCCTTCAAAGTACCTGCCCACAGGTTAATTCCAGTAGAGGAATGTATTAAAATACCAAAGCAGCTTCCTAGAACTGGAAGATGATTATGTCTTTAGGAAATACAATTGTTTACAATGTTTTTCCAACATTAATGCGACTCACTGAATCTCCCCCAAAAATGTCATATCTGCAGCGTTTTAGAACGAACAATGCTTCAACTATTGGAAAGTACTCTATGCAACATATTTTCATTTCAGAAGATTTGTGTCAAAATGTATTACATTAAAGTCCCTGCTCATGGAATTTCAAACACTTTGCTTTTTTTTCCCCCCATAACATTTTCTTTATTCATATTCACCCACTTTTACTTTCTAACTCTTCACTAGAAGGTACTGTGATGGTTATACTCTGAGTCATATACTCCAGTCATCCACAAAACTCTGAATGAACTGGGATGAAAATGAGTTATGAAATATTAACATGATGCCAGTGATCCTCTAGTTTGCCAGAGATCACACAGGCATAAAGTTCAAACAGGTAGATGGCCAAACCCACTACTACCTCTCTGTAACAGCCAAGTCAATAATTTGATTTTATTTGCAATAATAGGGAATAAAGAAGCTTTAGCTACCATACAGGATTGTCCAAGAAAAAAAACAAACAAACATACTAGACCAATAAAGCAACACCACATCAAACCTAAGCATTTGCAGAAGTGTGAAAGGTGAAACACAACCTCTGTACCCAGCCAAGTTGCTAACTGAACCTTTTCATTGTCAAAATTTGAGTAGCCTAAAATATGGGCTGTACAATTCCTCCTATGGATCATCCCCCAGACCTTCCCATTTAAGATTCCACTGGGATAGCAAAATACACAAATGTTTGAAGGTTCCAGCTGGAAGTTGAATGTTACCACTAGATTCTAATTTTTTTCCTCTTCCAACCTGATCCCTTTAGAAACTAAAACTGTGTGGAGAAGCTCTTTCTCCTTAATCTAAGAAGGTACATTAATGAAATGAATGAGGCACTAGATTTTAAAATATTTATGCTTCTATAAAATTATTTAATGGAAAATTAAATTCTAGCTCAAGGTGCTATTATATTTTATATGCAATCAAAATCTTAATTTTTAGTATATATCTCTAGTAATCTTCAATAAGAGAAAATAATTTGAATAAAACTATAGTGGTTTTCATAGTTTAATCATAAAATAGAAGATGATATAGTCCACAATATAATAAATTCCCCCTCTCAGCTATAGAAGCTCATATTTATATTTGGTGTTTTTTTACACTTTGTTCTAAATTTTTATTCTTTAATGAGCATGTTAAATCTACTATTTTATCTATTAAATAAAATCAGGACCTATTCTATTTTAGGATAACATGAGCACAAATATCAAGCATTACTCTCAACTAGTCGCCCAGAGAGAACTGGAATTCTGTAGACACTAGTGCTTTGAAAAACCTGAATGCTCCACATACACATGTTAAAAATGTAAACTGTTAGAATATCAGGATTTTATCAGGAGTGAGATTTCAGATCTGAAAGATACATAATTTCCTTATGACAAAACCTTCTTTCTCAAATTTCATAAAACTCTAGGTACAACCACAGAACATATAACACAAATTGATAGTGGGAGAAAAAACCAAAACATATTTTTTTACTACTAACTGTTATGTGCAAAATATTTTGGAATACGCCTTATTTTATTAAAAAAAATTTTAAAAAAACCAACAACAATAAAAAGAGAAAAAAAAAAAAAGTCAGCTTCCAGTGATGAGGGATTTAATCCAGACAACAAAGAGGTCATTGGGAATGTCCCCAGAGTTTGGAGTGAGGTGTGAATCTGGCGCTGTGTGAGAGAAGGGGGTGGTGCCCAGAGCAGCACCCTGTCCGTGTGTGTGTGATGGATGGGATGTGTGTGTATATATGGATACAGCACCATCCATGTATAAACACACCTCGGCCCTGCACGGGGACAGCAAGCAGCACGGGGGGTGACTCTGCCTCTCAGACAGGGCTGCCTTCCTCCTGTCAGGGCTCTGCTCATGGCACTCCCAGACACACTTGCACAAATACCGCTGACAGCGTTAATATGCGCGAAAGGAACGCTTTTCTTACTCCGATCGAAGATGCAATAATCAAATCATAAAACACAAAACCAATAGCCAATCAATGTGAATAAGTCTGCCCATAGGCTTAAGTCAAGCAAGCCATTCACTGAGCTATGTGATGGATCTGTCAAATCCAGTACAGCATTACAGACATACCAGCAACACCAAGTGAACATGCAATGACAAAATGACAATACGCCCCTCTGCCATGCTCCAACCCCTACCTCAGGAATACAAAACTGGATGGCCTTACTAGTTTCTCTTACTTCAGACTTGGACAGAAATCTAACAACTATTTTTTTTTTTTTTTAATATTGCAGGAAAGATGAATAAGAACTGTACAAACATTTTATTGACATCTGATTTAGTGTCTTTTGCACATCCTTTAAATTATATGCTCAGTTTAGAGAGTTTGCCAGGCAAGTTCCAGACTGATGAAGAATATATATAGACCAATAGGTCCCTTTTAGGACTTACACTAATTGGAAAACTTATCAGAAATATTTTTAATCTTGGCGAATTAAACATTTTTTTTAACCACTTCTGGAAAGACCTTCAAATCTGCACATGCAATTTAATATATGATAGATTACATAATATAAAAAAAATTAATTTGGAATTTGTATCCAGTGATTGTATTGCTTCATAAATAAAACAAAATGTACCTGTTTCTTTGTTGTTTTTGTTTTATGATCCTAGGAAATGACTGGAGAGATCTGTCAGACCTACCCCTGTTGTGAAATTTGGTTTAGGAGTACATGATCTGTCTTGACAAATACTTTAGGGTTTGCATTGATTGGTTTAATGGTATTTCCTTGCCACCTGATTCACCCTTGTATATCTGTTCCTTGCCTATTTCCAACAATATTTCTGACTGTGACAAACAAGGATACCATTGCATTTCTTCAAATAGAGCCCTCTCACAGTGATCATTATCAATCGACTTGGTCTATTGATTCTGGAGTCCCAAATCTTTCTGTTAACCTTTATTTTTTCATTTACCAAAACACATCTCCAATCTAAAGATTTCCACTTTCCATCTCCTGACTTAAAAAGCTTTTCAAATATGGAACATTGCCATTTATAATGGATAGGAGTGGTGACCAAAAAAATAAAGCTTTTCTTATTTTTTAAATTAGTATAAAGTAGTGATATGCCACTGCCTCAGTGGTACTCAATTTCTTTGGGCATAATTTTTTTATAAAAACAGTACATGTAGCTAATGTGTAATAAAATTAAATAGGGGCTCATATGAACACTAAATAAGTTTATAAGGAGATATGGAATTTTCAGTATTGTGAGAGGAGAGCAGATGATAACTACACTGAGAAGACCAGCATTTTCAATATTAATAATTTCACAAAAGGCACTAAATTAACTAAATTTTAAAGTGAGCAAAAACAAATTAAACAAACTGTAGTTGTGAGTAATCAGAGGTATCCATGTTTGCACATAGTTTCCCACATGCAAAGAAATGTTTGAGCAGATTGTTATTTGTTTTGTTCTTGATGATAGTTTTGAGATTCTCTCGTGAAGAAATTCAGTTATGAGATTTTTAATTAAGATGAGAAACCATATTTATTTGAGGGAAATAGATCGAGGATGAGGGTTAACCACATTTAAAAAGAGAAGATAAATTTTAAAAAATTCAAAAGATATAAAATTCATTTAAGATATCTAAAATTATGCAAGCAAAGACAGGTTATTGCAATTCTAGTTATACACAAAGTATATCTTAAAATTAGACATATTTTTCAAAAAAATAATTAAGGATTATAACAACTTCATTACTACTGATGCCATCTTCAGCTTTCTTTACAGCATTTAAGAGCACTATCTTCCTAAACAAATCCTTTACCTTTTTGGCAGCATAACTCTCTAGGATGTTGACTCTGCCCATAGCAGAACATGTGACCAACTGGTATTTTATCTTACAGCCTTTGATCTGGTTTGTAAGGTACATAAATTTGTAATTAAAGCATTTAAAAGTCAGTTTGCTATATTGTGTTCATTTTCTCTGTGTAATACATAGGTTTAATTAATAGATATAAACAGCTTATAAAATGATCCAGGGACACCTGAGTGATAGCTGGCAAAACCTGGCTGACCACAGGAGGTTATTTATAACTCTGTCCTTTTGGTTTAGGAGGATTTTAGAAGCAGGAGTTGTTTTGCATTCCAGAAAAGCTCACATCAAAACCCTAGAGCTGCAATATGCTATCAAACCTTTGTGGAAATGAAATGAAACTACTGAGCAGCACTTCACCTGTGCAGGTTCCCCTAAGTAGAAATAGTACATTGCCAACAAAGTGCACACAGCAGAGATCTAATTGATATCACTGACCCAAAATCAATAAAAAGTAGCTTGCTTACCTGTCTGACACAGCATGCCTCAGCCATACATGCAAATTACTTTAGTCACATAACTTTAAAAAATATATCTTCATTACCCAGAATAAGCACTTGAAAGGCAAATATGCATGCATAGCATTGTAACATTCATACCATGGGACTTGATTCTAAAAATACAGAATCCATGAACAGCGCTTCAGTCTAAGAAATTGTGCACTAGAATTTCTTAATCTCTTGATTTCTTTAAGAAACAGAAACATTTGTAACACTGTCTAATTTAGCATTTAAAGAAATTTTCCAATATGTATTTAAGGCTTAAGAAATTATTTTCGTGATTCCAAGGGAAAATTTTCTTGTATCAGGTATTGAGAAGTGTGACCTTACTTCTCACTGCCATCATGAAGCAAATTATATGTGTGTCTCTGCCACCACATACACCCTCCCTTCACAAGGGAACACTCCTCAAGGACTTGGAAAAGATAAAAGATAGAATAGATTTTAAGGGTACGGTTTATGAAGAAAACCGAGGATAATCCTCCTTCTCATTACAAAATCATGTCCACACGCTGCAAAGACTTAATTTTATGCAATTTGATAAAATGCTGTTCCTACTGAAGTCAACAGCAATTTAGACATTGACTTGTAAGGGATTCTAACATCCATCTTTCAAGAAGACACACTAATATATGTGACATCACTCTTAGTTGATATAAGTTAAGTCTTTGAATGTGCAGATTTTAATGATCTTCTATTCCTGATATTGTTTCCATCAAATGTAGTTTATATTTTGAGGATAAAAATACAGAGCAAAAGAAAAATTACTTTTTTTTTTCCCAAGTATTGAAAAAAATCAAATGCCTGGGAAGAAAGCAAATGGGAAAAATACTGTATTTGCTGTATTACTGTATATCCAATTTGCATTGGATAGTTCAAGCTTAGACACAGTTCATTCTCAATTTCCACTGACTAAAACAATGTCAATGAGAATTGAGGGCACTCAATAGGTTCAAGGTTCTAAATCAACTGAAATAATACTCCTAAGACAAATAATGATCCTTAGTAGCAGACCATCATGTATCTGTACATTTATTTATCTACATTGTACAAGGGTCACAGATGTTAACTGGATAATGTACAGCTTGGGAATGTGCACATCTCATGCCTGATTCTCAATTAAGGCCTAAAGTCTCTCAATTTATGGCTATTCATGGATTATAATAAAACAGCCTGCTTTAGATATCACAATTATCTGCAGAGCAACAAGACAGTTATGAGACTTCAACAAGGCAAATTTATAGAATCATCTTCAACTTCCACTGGTCAAATATTTCTGAGCAGGAAAGGAGTTCTTACCTGTCACTGTAGGCAGCTGCAGTGGCAGTGGCAGGCTGGGCGTACCGGTAGGCAGCATAACCACCCTGAAACACAAACTCATGCTCTAACTGCATTGCCGTGGCACCTTCCATCACATTTTACAACATTTCACAACAATTGAAAGAGTACAGTCATGCTGCAATTCAATTAAATGCATAGGAAATACTGCAGTGAAATGTTAAGGGAAATATTTCAGCGAATCGTTAAGCAAAATCGAGCACCACAAATTTTTTAAGTTTTGTCTCAGACATAAGGAGAAGGAAATGAACTATATTGATCAGTGTAAGCTTTTTTACAAGACAATACTGGATTCTTCTCCAAGTTTTCAAGAAGCAATTGTTCATATGAACAAAGTGTATGTATATTCACAAAGCAGTTCTAAACTTAAAAGACAAACTCAGCGAATAATCAATTCCTTTTTTTTTTTTTGTACAAAATATGATTTATCATGCCTGGTTGATTAAACCTATGAATTTGTGCACTCAATTAACACTTAATGTTACATAGGTTTCCAATTTATACATAAAATTATAATGAAGAAGCAAAATTCTCTTCTTCCATGAATTAACATTCAGTTGTATGTAACAGTAATTCCAGCTGTTCAATTAAGCAAACAGGACAAACAAACACACATTGGAAAGGAATTGAGTGCAGTGATGCATTGATTATCAAACTGTGAAAACAGCAGAGCTTCCTGTTCAATGGACCACGGTGTTACATCAACCATTTCCAAATGATCTCAGCATGCCAATTAACAGCCCCAGCCCAGGCCTGCGATAACACAAACACGATTTACGTCCCAATTAGAATTCTTCCCCAAGCACCCTCTGGGACAGGGGCTGCTGTGGTACCTTCCCCACCTACCCCCTCCCTAAGAAAGGGCTAAATAAGACAGTATCAGCTCACTCAGCTTTGAATAAAATTCACTCTTTTGCTGAAGTGTTCACTTTAATGGATTGGTTTTTTTTTTTGGAAGGCTGCATTCACCCCAGATATTGTGCTGAAGCAGGAAGGATAGGCCATGATGTGCTAGTAGATGTAACAGCAGAACATTTTTACTGCAGTAACTTTTGTGGGTTTTCTGTTTTGATTTTGCAAATAAAAATTCACTCTTTTCAGAAAAGCAATCTGAATTACTTTTACAGGCTATTCCCCCTTCTGCCACTCTGCTTGGCAGAACGGCTTTCATCCCTAGCTCGTGTAAACCTTTGTGGATTTGAAGATTTGAAGTAGTTTGGGTTTGGAAATCAATCGTTCAGCCCACAATGCCACACCACCCTAAGAATAAACACAAGTTTTACATACACTGACAGATGATTAGAAACTCCAGGCTTTGAATTGTCAGTTTATTTGAAGTATATACTTTCTGATTTTTTTTCAAGTGCTCACACAGAGAACAGGATATGTCCCTCCCTGCTCCTGGCCAGCTCCCTGCCTGCAGCAATTGTGTCACACAAGCCTTGGGATCAGGCAGGAATGAGCGTCTCCTAAACCCCCACGTGTCCTCTCCTGTGCTCCTCTGTGCACACACAGGGGCACTGAGACAAAACACCACCTCATTTCAGATAACTTCATTTTTATAAACAGCAGAAGGCTGTCACTGTCAGAAATGTAGAACAGGCACACACTGCTGCAGATCTGTGTGTGCAGCCTTTGGATATCAAATAATGTCACCAGGTACAAACTGAGCCGAGACTGAGGAGGGAAATTCAAACTGCACACTTGGGTTGGTCTCTGTCAAGGAGAGAGGTGAGAGATTATACAGATTTATCTGTTCTCCCCTCCTGGATTTTGAGGGCTAACTATTGGAATGGTCTGCCCAGGGAGGTGGTGGAGTCACCATTCCTGGATGTGTTTAACACAGTCTGGGTGTGGCAATTGGTGCCATGGTCTAGTTGAGCTGTTGGGCTGGGTTGGACTTGATCATCCTGGAGATCTCTTCCAACCCTGTCAGTCTGTGAAATATGACCTTTTCCTCCCCTCCCCTTTTTCTTTTTTCTTTTTTTTTCTTTTCTTTTTTGTTTTTGCTTTTTTTGTTTTTTCCCCCCTGAGTACTGTTATGAGGAAGATACTGAATTTGTTTTCATGATCCAGTCCTGGCTGTGTGGCAGATCTGAAGTCTGACATGGTTCTGTTCACCAGGTGTCCAACTCCTTTGCTTGTGCTGCTGTGCACTCCTAAAACCCCTGATTGAAAAGTGAGAGCCACTCCAAGTGAACCCAGCTCTACCCATAACAGCTCCTACAACAGTGTGGAACTGAGAACTGGCCACCTTGAACAGTTCTGAATGGCAGAAAAATGAGACAGGCTGTTCCCACAGCAGCTGATCTGAAATCTGATGGGCTCTGTCAGGATTGGTTTTCTTTCCTTCATTTAATTATCACCAAAAATTGGTCAGTGTGTGATGAGAGACCCTTTCCTGCTCCCTAAACGCAAGAGCTACATTCCTTTTATGCTTACATTTTGATTTGCTTTCAAAGAATTTCTGCTGAACAATGAAGCTCGACTCTGAACTTTATTAAGATGTTTTGGATTCAGCAATCAGTCTGACATTTACGAGAGCCCTGGCAAGAATAAGTATAAAGCAATACAAATAAAAAGAGACTGAAGGCATTGAATTTGCCTGAATTCTCTGGAGAAGTAAAAAAGCAGGATGTATTTGGGTATCAGGGAAAAACTAATTCCCTACCATCCCATGTCATGAATTTATAATTTTAAAATAAACTATCATAAATTAAAATAAGCTTAAGCAAATTCTTTTTATGGGGTTTGTGTTCTGCAGTTTTGGTGTTGTACCAGTTTTTTCTCATTGTTTTACTTCAATTACTTCAGGTGACTTTTGATTACTGCAGGAAGAAAATACTTGGAGGTATACTTTGAACTGGAAATTGGGGTGGGATTCCAGCTTAAACCCCTGAACTCAACTTCTGCAGTAAGTTCTACTTGACAATTTTTCTCTAGTTTTGAACTTGGCCGATACCTTAGGTGAAGAATACACCAGTAATCTTCACTACTCTCCTAAGTAACACTATATAATTATCCTCATGCCTTAGACTATACTGCAAAATAAAATACTTAGAACAAAATTATGCAATAATTACATTTAAAAATTAACAATTTTCAGTTCCTATGTATTAGAAAATGTTTTAGGAATTCTTTTTTTCCCCTTATCTTTATATTCAGGCAGAAAGTACCTGACTGTTATGCTTTGGATTTATTATTTTGAAAATAATAAATTCAGATACTATAATGAAAAAAATGTTCATTGCCTTATCTGTGCTCCCACATTTGCTACTTCCAGAACAACGATAAAACTGCTGTTACAGCAGCTTAAGTAATTGTAAAAATTAACAATGGTATCACTATCTGTGACTTTGAGACTGAATCGGGAAAATAAAATGCAGGTGGTGGACTATTTTTGCCTTTTTTACACACAGAATCCATTTTCTCACATATTTATTGAGTATCAGTGTGGCTTGACATGAGTCTACATCCAGCAAGGTGAGGTTTTTCCATCAGTGGGTGTCATACCTGTGGTAACTTATTGCCATACACAGGCTGCTGCCACACTGCTCTATAAAGAAACAAAAATGGAATGATTTGAATGAGGAAGGAAGGATGGGAGGTAAGATGTAAGGAAGGAATTTAGGCAAATTCCCCAGAGAAATTAATTAGCATTTTCCTCTCAGTGTTTTATACATCTCTGGCTCAGGCAAACAGAAAAAGAGCAGTGGGATCAGCCAGAGATCAGTTGGTGATTTTTACAGAGAAATCTTAATCAATTTTAGAAAGAGATCACACACATTTTGAATAAGAGATGATAAAATGGAAATGAAAGAAAATTAAATACAATTGAATTTTTAAATGAAGTGTGTATATCTGCAGTAAGGCTGATTTCCACAAAAAACTTATCCAAACAGCATCTAGAGATCACAAAACCATATATACATGTGTGCATCTCCTCTAAAAATAATCAAATCACATTTTTCCCACAATTTCAGATGTAATGAAACACAGAGTGACTCTAAATGATGAGTATTTTGGGGTTTTTTTTCCTATTAGCTATATATTTAATATTTCATATGAATGTTGAGAGTTAATTTTCCTCAATTTATATTTCCTCTACTTCCTTTCACTCAAGGATCTCAGAGTATTTTGTGAACATAAATTGATCAAAGTTCCAAAGCTTCTCTAGTACTGAGAATTAGAGCTGCCTTATTAACTACAAATAGAAGAATGGTATTAAAAATTACATGAATTACACCCAGAGCTGCAGAATATAAAAAGTGTCAGTTCATGTACCTCCACTCAAATGCTACTGAGATTTAAGCAGTGTTTATTCTGCCCACAGAGTAAAACTTTGACTGGGAGAACTAAAAATAAACAATCTGCCTCCAATTCGTGCTGGCTCAAATTGTGAACCTGGCCTATGTGCAAGGTTTGGGATATTTCTATATTTTGTTCCCAGAGGTAGCTGTTTCCTCAAAAAAAAACCCTTGGTAAAATATCCAGGCACCACCTGCACTAATTCCAGCCAAATACAATCACCAGGACTGGTCTGGTACCTTTTTGAATGCACTGTTAACATCACAAATAAAGATGAGATCAAAAGACATTTCATCCCTATATATCCAGATTTTTAAAAGGGGTGTAATGGAAAGTTCCAGCACGCAGAGCACTGGAAAGAACAAACCACTGCTCCCTGGGCACCCTTTTGCCCTTGGCAAAGTCATTTCTCTTCTTGCTCTCTGTGAGTCACAGGAAATGGCACACCCTTCCACTGGCAAAACACAAAGAATCCTTGGTTCTCAAAGAAAACCTTCAGTGCTACCCACAAATCCTTGTTTTTCACACAGATCAGTGCCTTTCGGGGCACCTGATGGCTTCGAGGGACTTCCACCTGGGGTCAGGGGAATGCTGGTTATATAATTACCTCTGCTTTTCCCTTGGGAAACAAATCCTCCATCCTCAACTCCATCCTGGCTTTGAGCTAAAGGTTATGGAAAGAGCTATTAGGAAATAGTCTCATTCCATACCCCTGACCATAAAAATCTGCTTTATTCTTGCCCTGCCGCTCAAAAAACGAAAAAAAAAAAGGGGGGGTGGGGGGGAAAGAAAGAAATTAAAACCTAAACACGTATATTTTACCAGGGATTCTCTCCAGCTGCAGTATCACATGTCCAGAATCCTGGGAAGTTTGGAAAAGCTTGCTGTGAGCAGCAGGACTGAACAATGGCCATGGTTAAACCATTACCCAGGGGCTTCTGGAGCTGGTGGTGACAGGGTGTGGAAGGTTCTCAATTTCTGAGCCTTCCCACATTTTAGATGTGGATTGATGACTGACATATTCTGAAAACATTCTTTATGACAATGGTAATAAAAAAAGGAACAGATTTAAGATCAAGCAGAGCTATTATTCTTACTGCATATTTCTGAGGCTGTTACTATTTTTTGCTTCATTTTGTGGAGTGTATTTTCTTATTTTCACAGATGTCAGTCTTCATCTAAGAACTTCTGTATTTGCTGGCAGGCAACTTTAATTCTCTTTTAATGACTTTTTCTCTTAGTGAATCAATACTTAATTTTAAAAGGTCTTCCTTACTTCCTAATAATCTCCTTTATTTTTCCTACTCAAAGGCACATTTAAAAGGGAATTCAATAGCTCAGCTATTTCAGAAGGATTATTACATTCCATACAGAATTATATGAAATATAGAATATATTATATTACATCTAGAATCATGGCTGTTGATTTTTCACTTTAGACTGTACTTTCCACCTATTTTTGTATTCTGAATCTCTTCTATTCCACTGGTTAGTATTGAGCAGCTCTGGATATTTGCTGCTCTTGGTTCACCCTGCAGTTTTTACCAGTTTTGCAGTTTTTTTGCCCTCCTTCCCTTTCCCTAAATCTGTGGTTTCTCTCACCAAAGGCTCTGTTGGTCCCAAGTTATGCAAAGAATAGCAGAGTAAATCTATTATTGTTTCTCAGCGTAATCAGAGCAGGATGAAACCTACTCTGATGTACCCATTAATGCATATTTTTGATCTGCCTTTTCACTATTGTGTGCCTCTTGTTTTGCTTTCTGTGTTATTTGTAAGTCTCCTTTCCCTCCAATCTACCATTAAACCCTACATTGTTTAAATGCTTTTTCTCCTTTTTTCACAGAGCATTTGTCATTTCACAAAGCTTCAGCTTTGCACTTAAAATGAAAAGCTGAGTGGAACTATGTCATAAACAATTGGGATTTAATAAATAACTTGGTCTGCTGCAAACTGCTGCACTAAGAACTAATACACTGTGAATTTTAAGGTTTCATTTGATTTATGCCAGTTCTTTCTATCTTTCTCTCCCTCCCTTGCAAATGCTTTATATGCAAGAAGGCACAAATGTGAAGAAAAATTATTTATAAAATAAAAATATTTGTATATTATAAAGAAACTAAATTTCCAGAAGTGTTTTAATTCTGTCATCTGCTATAAAGATAAACGTTCTGTTGCATTAAGAGAACTAAGATACGCAATCAGAAATGCAAGGCTGCAACTGAGTGAAACCAGTGCAGTTTTTCCATTTCCTAATGCACACAACTATTGCAGACAGCAAAACTGAGGCTACACTAGAAATTAGTAATTTATTCAGTATCTTTCTCATTGAAACCACCCTCCATTTGGAAATAAAATATTACAGTCTGTGAGAGGGTGTGAGGCCACTTTAAAATAATATTGTCATCACCAATGAGATACTCCTGGCTTTCAGCAGCAGTCACTTCTAAACCTACAAACTGCACCAGTAACATTTAGCTTCCATCTATTGTCCCACCCTAAGCTCTCCTGAGAAAGACGTCTTGTTGCCCTGCAGATTTCTGGCTTGGTAAACTGAGCAAAATAGATGTCAAACTCTTTTGATGGTTTGAAGGAACGTGAAAATTGGAAAGCATGCTTGAAGAAATTCCACACTGTGAGATGTGTCCTATACCACTCAAAAACTGGGCAGCAGCATTTTTGGGTGAGATCACAGCCATTTATTTGGCTTGAGCAAACCCTTACCCAATGGATGATTCTTGTGTTGGAAACAATATCTCACTGATAACATCACTGAGTACAGAAGTATATAGGGAGAGGACTTTAACCCTCACTAATCTGAAATATGTTTCTAAGGTGCACAAATGAATTTTCAGATAAGGATCAGCCTCTCCACCTCCATCAGAAAAACAAAACTTACTTCATTAATAAATTTTGTTTTCCTTATTTATATAAAACTTACTAACAAAAATCTGTTCCCTTGGGAATAGTCCTAGAAGACTGCTGATAATGAACACAAGGGATGTCTCCTAACATTGCCTATTTGATTTTTAATATTCATACAAATTTCAACTCATCTGTCTCATTTTATCTCAATTGAAACAGTACAAGCGGGTTGCAGAAAGTTGTCTGGTGAAACAAAGATGATAACTGTAACTTATTAAAAGAATAATTTAAAAAAATATTGCTTACTACCAGTGAAATATTTTACATCTACACATTATGTGTAAGAATTTTAGAAGAGTGAAATTTAGCCTCAACCCCCTGAAACCTCTTTCATACTCAGACATATGGAGCCTCTTTTCACATGTTCAAGATAAAAAAGTTGGCAAGAAAAAAACAATGTATGAAAACTTGAAAAAAACAGCAAGAAAAAAAGTAAAAATATTATTTAAGATGGAATTGGTGAACAATCAGGTGCACAGATAATGATGGATCCAGGACTATGAATCTCTCCTAACAAGTTATCCACTTGTATTTTGACCAGTCTCTACCCATCTCTTTTAAACTGAAAGTAGTGGATTTTAGAAGTGCAACTTTTGGAAGTCTACTCAGATTACAGACAATGCCTTGCCATATCTTTAATTTACTATGCCCTTAAGCTCTATCACCATAGAACCTACACATCTCCAGTGCTGGCTGGATTTGGCAAACCTGTATCTCTTCATGAAGTATTTTCATGTTTCAAATATCAATAATACTCAGCTTGCCTTATTTATTTTTTTAAAGAGCTTGTGGGGTTTTGCAAAAGAATGTTTCTGCTTTGCTTTATGTTTAATTAGAACTTAAATTACGAAGGGAGACGCCCCTCCATACACGCTCACACATTTTTCACATCTTTTTGCATTCATTCAGCATTTGATTGAAGAGTTAATTCAGCTCCACTGAACAATGATAGATGTAATGAACAGAAAGGTTTTCCAATGTGAGAGATATTCTTCTCAATTCTTTCTGACAGGCAAGGGATGGTAAATAGACAAAACAGAGTCAAGCTAGGCAGCAAACTTGTAAAAAGAATGACTCTGGTAATGTACAAGGACAGCATGCACATCAATGAATACTTACATAAATGTCTGCACCATAAAATCCATCCTGGTATACAACACTGCAAGGATGCACACACAAAGAAAAACATCCATATTAGTGCATTTCCACATGCAAATGCCACCAACCCCTGCACAGCTGAGGTTAGTCTCTCACAAGAACAGAGGGGAGGGGGAAGGAAGGCACTCTTCACATTGGTTAAGGAGGTTGGCAGTAATTATCAGAAGTGAACCTGTACCAAATACATCATCTTATCAAGTATGCCAGATGCTTAGTCAAAGGAAGGCAAAGCATGGCAGGATTGGAAAAGACTTTTGATAAAGTTTGGGGGCTTTCTTCTTCCCCTATTTTTAGTTTTAAGAAACCATGTATTGACAGTGTTTTTTCTTTCCTATAAAAAATTTCAGTGGGCCAATCCTACATTCAGTTTCAAAACCTTTGTAAAATGCTAATTCTTGAAGCACTGCTTTCTTGTCCTGCAATTATGCTGACCTCCTGAAATAAATGGTTACTTCTCATTACTTAGATGGCAAAGAAAACACAGCCTAAGCTGAAACGGTGAGAAGAGTGGGTGAAATAATTATACTGGTGGTGTTCTACCCACCCAAATCTCAATATTCAGTCTAGACAGAGGTGAGAGAACCCACAGGTACTGCATTGCTGGCTCAATGCACATTACCAAGAGTGGCAGATGGTCTATTGAGAATTTCAGGGTGCTATTCTTATTAAAAAAATACTAACTTTGCCTACTTGAGCATTTTACAGCTTTAGAAAACATGCCAGTGGCTCTGAGCTCCCCTGTTTTCATTGGTTTGATACATTACTTCTCTCAAAAAATGTGGTGAGGTTGCTGTTCACCCAGAGATGGTCTCATTTCAGCTAGGATCAATCACCAGTGTAAATAGTGAAAGATTCTAAACCCTTCAGGATAAATGACACAGTAAGACAGAGACAACTGAAATGATTACACTAAATAAAACTGGAACTGCACAACAGCGGCCTAACAATTAAAAGCATTAGCTCATTCCTGCAATTTTACATCTATTTGGCAGTTCTGCAACTTGAAATACGTATTTCCAATATCAGAATCAACCCAAGCTGTTTCAAGAGCTAAATATGAGAATTAATAAAATAATAGGATTTTTTTTTTGCGACAATATTTTCAATTTAGGAATACTATCATCTAGGAGCAATAGTTATTCCAAGTTGCTAGCCATTTTGCAATTTCAACATGAATTTTCATGTCAGAAATGTAACAGATCTATTGAGGTCAATGACCAAACCCCACAGGGCTGAGCTGGCATGTGTCTAAGTCAGAATCACTTGAGAAAATCATAAATATGCATACATGCACACAGCAACATGGATAAAACCACACTGATGATTAAAGTTTGCTATGGAATAATAAAGAGGTGAAAACTCAGCTCCACTTAAATCAGAGTGTCTGCTATTTGTTTCAGTAGGGTCAGACCTTTATTCATATATTTTCCTATTTATTATGTCTGCAGAGCAAAATATGCAAAACCTGGTCTACATTGGGAGTTTTCAGAGAGCTTGTTACTTACACTGCAGTGTACCTTCTTTTTGGTTTTGCTTTGGATACTCTGATTATTTTAAAACACTCCATGTTTTTCTTTACCTGTTTACACATAAGAAATAAAGCATTCCACACAACTGTGAGGTGGGAGCACACAATCATGGACAGCATGGAAGGGCTTGGATGAGATGACACACAAAGAATACTGAGTTTACTGGAGATGAGGGTCCCACAGCCCCAGCCCTCAGCTCCTCACATCCCTGTGCCACTCCTGCTGGAGGTGGGGGAAGCTGCTTTAGGTCCTACCTCTGTTTATAACCATCTAAATGCACCTCAGTAGGAAATGAAATTCATTTTTCAAGACAAATCTGTTTTGCCCATGATGGCAATTGGCACAGAATGTCCCTGTCTTTATCTGAACCCAAGAGCTTTTCCATTCTCCTTTCTCCCCCTGCACTCCTGAGAGGGGGAAGGAGAGCACAGCTGGGTGAGGGTCTGGCAGCCAGCCCAGGCCAACCCATCACCGTCCATTCAAACATCCTACTCCCTACTATTAAACATTGCTATTCAGAAAATAATGCTTTTGAAAAAGCATGTGTCAGAAAGGGAAAGTTTTTTTCTTCCTCCTCTTGGTGATCTGTGGATATACAGCAAAGATGAATAGGGGCTGATAAATTTTTCATTCCTAAGTGCAGCTGGTTGTAATCTTGGACAGGTTCATTCATCCACCCCAGTCTTCCTTCCAGTCATGTACAGACAGAACCTTATTTTGAGTTCTAAATGAAACCACTTCATAAATACTATGCTGAAAAATGTACCCATCACTAAAATGAGACATATATGCATAACTCCATCATTAGACACGGCCAGTAGGAAGATGAAGTGAGAGAATCAGGTAAATGAGTATAACAGTCCCAAGCAGGACTTGCACTACAAAAAAAAGCAGTTTTACCTTATTTCCTATGGTCTTACATTATGGCAGTGATATTAAATAAAAACCCTTCTGCTTCTCCTGAAGTTTGAGGAAAAGGAATTCTTCACACTTCACAGATTTTTCAGAGAATATTTCCTCTATTCAGAATTCTTGTCATTTGTTGATTTGTGATTGAATCTTACCAGTAGAGTCAAATGTATAAATGTATTTTCTAACAGCACCCTTCATCAGAAGGATAAAGCATAAACCACCAAGAACTAAGTTTTGCTTTTCCTTCCTTTAGTATAGAAATTTCCAAGGTTGTTTGTTTGTTTGTATGGGGTTTTTTTGTTAATTTGGTTTAATTTTCTTGGTTTATCACCCCTTTTTGCATCTCTGAGGCTCTAAGCAGAAAACAAAGGGGATGTCTTGAGCGTGGGAAGAGACTGAAGGCATCACACAGGGGCCCATCTTACAACAGCTCCTGTTACACTTTATATTAAAAAAATTTTCCTGGTACACAGGTAGGTCTTGTGCTCCTTATAAAGCAACACAGAGTTTTCAAATAGCCACATTACTGAAATCTGAGTTATTTCACCCAAGGAATGGATATGTTAATGTGCTTCCTGGAGGCATTAAAAAGAACAAATTTGGGGGATTTACTCAGTTGTATTTTATTACTTTATTGTGTTAAGGAAAACTTAGAGAAGTGAGAAATCTTGATTTAATAAGAAAATGTGCATCTAAATAACATAATATGTGGCAATCATTTCCTGAAATAATTTTATCTAAATAGGAAACTCTTTCCACATCAGGTATTATAGATCTGACTCTCATGGGTTTAGCTCCTTTATTCAAGTCTCTGTGTCTTATAATCACTTTTTGTAACGATATTAACACAAACTCTTTACGACCTTAGATTCCACCCTTATCATATTCAGGGAGAACTACATCTGTCTTCATTATAATTTTTCTGTCCTCATCTTTCAAAAGGATTGAGATGAATAATCTGTCAATGACATAAATAGACAGTCTTTGATTGCACCACCCTTAGCTGAGAAGCTTCCCAGCAGCTGAGGATTCTTGGTCCTCAGCTACACAGGTCCTGCCCAGGGCAGCACGCCCAACCTGGGGCTCATCCACCATGCTGGACTCAAGGGAACAAATGGAATTACACCCCTGATTCTGATGCCTTAGGTTGTAGCTTTTATATTTTTTAGATCCTGTACTGCTTTAGGGTATAACTCTGAACTCCATATAGGGTGTTATTAAGCTCCCTTCACATTTTGTTCAGACAAAACAATCCTTCCAGGCCTGAGAGCCAAGAACACCATCACAGCCCCAGGCCCCAAAAGGAACCAACAAAGGTGAATCAGAGGAGAGGCAAACCAGGGGACTATGACTTCATTACCTAAGGTATAATTGGACAATTAACCTCTGATATGCAAACAGACCAAACTCACATCTGTATGAAAAACTCATGACCCTTGTCCATTCTGGGGCAGCCTCTTCGAGGCTCCTACACTGCCCAAGGTGTAGCTGTTAAAGGCCTTTAACAAATACCTGCTTTATTCTTTTACCTCTGTCTAGCCTGTGTTCTAGGCAGCCATTCTCAGCATCAGCTCCCTTCCTTGGCACAGCAATGGTCACAGCTCACCATTACCTGTCCAGCACAACCACAAGAAAGCTGAGGAACAGCAGTTCTATTTTCTGACTGCTGGGAGGGTCACCCTCCCTGTCCTACCTGTCCAGCTCTGGAAATCACCTTTAACCTGAACCCTGATCTAAGGCCTTCAGGAGAAAAAATTTAAAAAGAGAAGCAGCTACAGCCTTATTTAAACCAAAGCAGAAGTAAAGGCACACTTTCCCATACTCTAATAACAGAGTTTTAAGTGTTGTAAACATAGAACTGAAACTATTGTACAAGGCATTTTCAACTTTTTACAATGTTCTCTAATTCCAGTTTCTTGCCTTTCCAATTTCAACAGTTTCTGCCATGGACAAGTTCCATTATCTGCTTTGTGATATTGACTGAGGGCATTGCTGCAGAGAACAAAGCTGGCAGACATGAATCAATATATGCTGACAAAAACCACTTTTTGTTCCAAAAATTGCACGTATACACAGAGTCCAAAAGTAAGAGGAAGTTTACATGAGCCCAAGGAAATGTAGTGGGAAAAACCCATAACAGCCAGAGTAAATGTAGTAGCTCATACTAATCTTCTTAAATTTAGAATTCAGTATAAGGGCTGGAAAATAAAGCTGTATTTTCATTTTTAATCAGTTAGCAAGTAGCACTTGAGAATGTTTATTTTAACAAGAGGAACAGTTTCTGAATAGTCTCTGTTATTTCTCCTCCACACTCCCCAGAAATTTGCAATTCTATTTAAGGTTGGGTTAGAGTTGGTTTTTTTTAAACTGTTCTTTTCAAATAGAAAAAAAACGTATTGCTCTCTGCTGCTTTCCCAGGAAAGACAGCAGAGGAGGAGATACAGACTGAAAGCTAATTCTCTGTTAGCTTCATCAGAACTGAAAGGAGCAGAGAGGAAATGTGAAGACAAAGTCATCACACACTAAACTTGTGAAGAATTTAAAGCAAAGGATGCTGAAACAGAAAGGCTTCTCATTAATTTCACTACTCCTGCTATCTACTACTGCTCTACTACCAGATATACCATGACTCTGGGTTTTCTTGACAACAGATTAAAGGTCCTTTGTTTGCCTCTTCTGCTGCACCATTTTGAGGTTAAGCTCCCCATGCAGTGCAGACTTCCAAACTCTAAATTTCAGCTTTCAGTATTCTCACACAAACTGAGCTTCACTTTCCATTTCAGTGTCAGGGGGGTTTATGATACATACATTAATTATATGTAGTTATAAGTAAGCTGCAGTTCTCATATTTCAAGGCATTAGAGATCATGCCACAGATGCTAAAAGGGAAGTACTTTCCAAGAGCTAATAAACAAGATGCTATCTCAAGGAATTGTGAAATGTCTCACTCAGAAGTGAAGGATCCATTAATTACTGGGGTAGTGCCATGCATCTCAAGAGCAGTAATTCCATTTTTAAGTGACACATTTTAAAGCACATGTGCTGTTCTTTGATTTATAAGAAAATAATGGCCTTAAATATGGTTATATCCAGCAATTTCCCTGACACCTACCACAGCCTGTCTGCTGCTCCCCAGTAAGTGGGGGGCACAGCAGAAGACACCTTTCAGTAGGAACCACCATAACTCATCCTGCCTTATGAGACCTAGAGGTAGATCAAGATCTAAGGTTAATGAAAGAAAAGAAAAGAAGGTAATTGCAATCTTCAGATTTATATTTTGCAACTACACATAGGTTCTTTCTTGAAAGGAAGTATTTTTCAAACTAAACACTGATGGATTTTAATATAAATTTATTATTAAGATGGTATCTGTCATTATAGAAAATGTGTCTTTTTTTTTTTAATGGCTGAAAATACTTAAGCATGAAGCTGTTTGCTTGGCTGTAAGGCTGGGTTCCTTCCTTGAGGGAAAAATAAGAAATTGCTACCAAATTAATTGCCAAGCAGAATTCAAAACTTACTCCATTTTTCTTATCAACAAATGATATTCCAAGTTGTTTGCTTCCTTCTCTAAGCTGATTCATTCTCTGTGATCTCTTTATTATCTCAGTAAATTTCCTTGACTTCTATTCATGTTGTGACCAGAAACTACATTCTCATAATTTATTATGAGAATATTTCCATATTTATTTCCATTGATTAAGGATTTTTTTTTTCTGATGGAAATTCCTTATTGCTTCTTTGATGGATCACAGGATAGAATAAGTGAGCAGAGAACAAAGAATCACACAGAAATTCCACATTACGTGCTGTCTCAGTGAAGACACCAACAAGAGATCCAATATGCCAGGCCAACGCAATTATGGGAAATAAACGTTTATTAGCCCAGCTGTGGAACAGTTCAGTGGAGATATGTATAACTGCATATGCTATATGATAGAAGATATGTACTGACCCACAAAATGGGCAATTCAGAAAGCAGGGCCTACCTGGAAAGCACAGGTGGGTGGGGAAAATTAAATATCTGAACTAAGACCACTATTTAAGACAGGGCTTAGTAAGTGAAAGCTTCTGCAGTGTCAGATTATGTTTTGTGGCAAGGTGAGCCCTGGATTAGCAAGGGTTCATCTCAGACAGCTGGAAGCCATCAGAGCAAGGGGATGATGGGACCTGTGACCAGTGCAGTGCACGGCTCCCTCTGAAGCCAGATTTGGCACAAGCATGAAGGGAACGAGCTCCAGCCAGCCTGTCAAAGCACCCTGCAGAGGAGTGTGGGTGCTGAGCTCACCTCCTGGAAACCAGGTCAGCTGGAGCACTGCCGGACATGACTGCAAAACCTCTGCACTGACTTATTGCAGGAGTTCCCTGTGCTTACACATCTAACCTACCGCTAAAGATGCTGGCAATCAGCAGTGCAATTACATGAGGATATACACGTGCTACACTTGGAAATGGAACTCTTGCTGCTTAAGTTACTAAAATAATTAAAATAATGTGTATACCACACATGTATACACATAGAGCACACACATGCCCTCTTAAATTAAGGTAAATTTAAGTTATTTACTAGTCAGAAAGTATTTACTCATTTTGGAAGTACCAACCAAAAACTATTTTCCAATTCAAAAACTATTACACATCTCTGGTAATTATTTTTGTATATACCTTTATGACTTTGTATGTAACTATGGTGTGATGTTAATGACATCATGAAACTCAGCAGCCCACCTTGTTACCTTGCTACATATTGCATTCTGTGTTCAAATTGAAGAATTTGTTTTTAAACAAGGTAGAGATGGAGAGTCTATTTCCTTTAGATGCAGTATTCATTTGGTAGCTGAGGAATTCTGATTAAAACCTGAATGTATGGCATTCTGAACTTGTTTCCATCTTTGCCATGTACAAATGCCTGGACTGACTAACTGAGAGTATGGCAACAGAAGGATAACTTTTGTGGGACACCATCCTTATGTGTGAATTAACAAAGGTAATTCAGGCAAACTTCAGAAAAGTATCTTCCTCCAGTAGTGGCAATACTGTTTTGCTTAATAAACTACACAAACCCCTCAAATCAACACAATACACTTTTATAAAATAACCTTATTCTGTGGCATCATTTTTATATTAGTTTTTAGAATATCTTATTTCTTTGAGCTTGTAACTGCCCAATGTGATGGAATGGACAAACTGCCTGTATAAACATATCCCATAAAACTCAGCCCAAAGGATAACTGAGAAGATCAGCAAATTTGTCTGGAAAGATGCTCCTTTTGGCTTAAGGGAAGCAAGGTTTACTGAGAAGCTGTGGGAACTGGTGCAGGGCACCCATCACCTGCTGGAATGGAGCAGGGGGACAGGGGTTGTGCTGGCAGCTCCTGCAGAGGGGGACATCCCCAGTGGGAGCCAAGGAGCTGCTGAACAGGATTTCAGTAAGGGCAGGGAGGGAGAGAGAGAGAGGGAGAGAATGAGAGATCTGCTGCTCTCACTGCCCATGCCAACCCTCCCTGACCCCCCTTGCCAGAAAGATCCACCACAGACAGGTAGTGGCAAATCAAGTTTTTATGACAAAATACTACTCTGGCCTAGGATCTGTTAAGTTTTCTGATTTTCCAGATTTCCCAATTTCTTAACACCTGAAAATATTTTGCTAATGCTATTAGGGTTTTTAAGTATTACATGTAGCAGACAAAGCCTTTCTGTGTCAGCCTTTGCAGAGCTACAAGAGAAATTGTTTCTTCCTTCTTTCTCCCAAAAATATACCTAAAACCCAAACAATCTTCTGAAATAAAGAAGATTATAGAGTTTCTAGAAATTAATACTATGAATTCTTCTTCTTGGTTCCTTAGTTTTCTTCTTGGTTTTAGTAAAGGCAGGTCACTGACATTTAAATTTTAAGGTATTATTTAAGCAAATGTCACAAACCACATGGTCCTGAGTGGACCACCCCAGATTTCTATCGTGGTAAAGATGGTAACTAGAAAAACTAAGCAAACTGCAATTAAAAAAAAAAAAGGCATAAAAATCCAAATACAGCACTAAGCCTTCAGGTGCAGAGACAACTTTCAGCAGGCGATTTCAAGAAAAAGAAGTTAACTCGATCCAACCTCCTTAATAACCAGATGTTTGCAATCATCAAAAATATACCTTTAGCCGAAACAATCTCCCTGTTCCGGAGCATTCTGTCTGCGGGAGCATTTACATAACAATATGTGACATCTGAAATGCTCAAGGCCACCAAGCATGGCAGTACAAATTACAGTCATTTTTCAAGGCGCTGTGCGAGGCGCCGGTGCCGGGCGGGCACGACCCGCGTGCGGCAGGGCTGGGAACATGCCCAGGCTCCCGGGATCCATGCTGAGGCACAGGAGAGGGAAGCAGAGCTCCTTACCCGCCGTAGGCTGGGATGGGAGGAGGGGGAGCTGCTGCTCGGAAGGTGTTGTACACCGTGCGACCTCGGCCTCGTAGGTGGGCACCTCTGTACGCGGCAGCGGCGGTCGCGGCAGGGTAGGGAAATCCTGGCACTGCAGAGGGAAAAACACAGCGGTTAGTGTGCAGTGTCCACATTCTGCAGCGAGCAGTGGGGTCGTGATGGTGGAAAAGCTGGCCTGGAGCTGGACGAGGGAGTCGCCAAAGTGTTTCAACTCATCTTTTCACACAAATCTGTGCAAAGAGCAGGCGGCAAACTGGGAATTTGGATGGCAGTGGGGCTCTGAGTTTCTCAGAAGACACTGTTAAACAGTGTTGACTGGTTCAGCCAACACCACTGCTAGGAGACTCCCGAGGTCCAAGTTCAGGCTCAAATTTATAATGTCAGGGATATTTGCATCACATTATTGGATCTGTCTGCTAAAGTCAGCCCTGTTTTGAGCGGGGGTGAGACATTACAGACTTAAGTGACCTCAAGTCATCTAAATTATCCAGTGATTCTGCCAACTGAACAGAGCTTTGCTTTTGTTCAAGAGTTGGATCATTAACCAGCTCCTGTGTGATAATGCAAAGCATTTTCCTCTCTTTTCTTATTTTTTTAGGGTTGTACCATGTAAATAACAATACCTTTCAGTCCTTCAAAGGCAAGAATTGTGTACCTTAGGAATAACTCTGAATCCAGATATTCAGACCAAATAGAAATAACTTAGTCATATAACAAAGAAATTGACTCAGACATTTTTATATTGTCATTGGATCTGTGAACATTAATTACCATTCCATGTGAGACTAAAAAGATTTTAATCAGAAATTGAACAGTAATATAGTATCAGAGGCTTTCCTTCTATAAAACTTCTATCTTCATAATCTTTTAATAAATAATAATAATAAACCTTTTAAAAAGAATAATAAACACCCAAAACAACAAACAAAACTTCCCACTTTGCTTTCTCTGACAGGTTTTAAGCGGTGCTTCATTACTTCATTTCTCCTTTGTACATATATTGTATATCAATGTTAGAACATGTATTTCTTGAACAAATTCATCAGTGAGACAGGTAAAATCAAATTCAGCTCTGTTGGCAGTCAGATATGTGAATTGATTTCAATCCTCATTTAGCATCAAATTTTAAAAGAAGCCTTGAATTTGAAAAAAAGAAAATGAGAAAATTCACAAATTTTAGGCCTGGCTGGCTGAACATTGGAAGGCAAATACTGTAATTATGGTGATTTCTCTATTACTGCCTTACTGCTGTGGCTTTGGGGCATTGCTAGGTCCTGCTCTCTGACAAAAATGTTGCACAGTAATTCTGCCAAGATTTACATGCCTGTGATACAACATAAACCAATCTTATGGCAATGCAAATAAATTAGATCTGTCTTAGAAAGTGCAAATACCATATTTTATAAGGAATATAAAAGGAATGTGTCAAAATCAGAAAGATTAAATTGCAGAACTCGATATTCTGTTGATAACTTTGCAAGCAACTGCATTTAAGAAGTCTTAAAAGAATTGTACTGGAAAACATTTCTTTTAAGGAAAAAGAACATATACATAACCTATGTGAAATCTGGATGCTTTGTAAGTACTTTTGCATATTCAACAAGACTGAGTGTTGACCAGTGTAAATAGAGTAGTGACAGAATTATGACCTGCTGCTGGAACCACATAACTTCTGTCCTTTCCAAGTATACAGCCTTGTATAAAAATTAATACAATATGCAGAGGAAAATGCAAAAGATAGCTTTACATAATGTTCAAAGAACTACAGACCTGAACACTCCCTGCTGTCTTACAGCTTTTCTTTTCTTTCTTCATCCAGCTTTGGCTCATTTCCAGTTACAGGTATTGGACAGGATGGAGAACTGATCTAATCCAGTGCAGTAACCTTTGTGTAAGAGTGATGTTCAGCTGCAGTCTGCCTGCCTTAGAAAAATCCCTTCTTTCCAAATAATAGGCATTCCTGGAAGTAACTTTCTCCAATAAATTGATTGCTAATTTGTGTTTAAAACAAAATTTCAACTACATAAACAGAAACAAACCCAACAAACCAGTGCTCAGAAGAGTATGCTTAAGCAAATGAATTTGAGAGAATAGCCAGGAAAAATTGATATCTGAAATGGTGGACAAGTTAAATGATAAACTGTAGCCTTTAGGGACACTCTTAAACTGTCAAAACTAAGACAAATTTCACTGACTTAATAAAATTACAATTACAAATTACATACACTTGCGTATGTTTTCTAAATATTGATAGAAACCACACTTTCACAAGCAGAAGTCATAGAGAAAATCCAGCTGACTCAAAACCAGCCTAAGCTCCAGCAATGTGAGATATGTAACACCATTGTGGCCTTGCAAGATATGCTCTGGAAAGTCCTGCCCAGAGATCTGTTCCAGTAATTAATTCTTTGTAATGAACATCTACAATTGACAATATTTACAGCAGTTGTTCTTTTAGGGACGTAAGCAATAAATTAAAACCAACTGGAATTGTTGGGAGACACTGAGGAAATGCCTCTGTGAAAGAATGAACTCCCAGTGTGGTTTGTGAACATCTTTTCCTTTGAATTGTACCATTCAACCAGCTTTCACGCAGACATAAGATACATATTTTGCAACAATCAAGTATTTATCCTAAGTTCTTTATTCTTCATGGCAGTCACACCTTGGAAAGAATTACAAGGAGGATCAGCTGACCTCAAAGCTTTGACAGAGAGTGCTTTACACAAAGAAATGTCAGAATGCCCCATCAATGAATGAGTCAAAAATAACATTTTTTAAAATTACGTTTTTATGAGAGAGAAGACTTTCTCTTAACAAAAGAGGAGAAGAAGGAAGAAAACAGAGATAGCAGGGAGAGTCACTTAGTCCATAAGAGTTTACCAAATCCAAAACCTGTAAGGGAGGCTTAGCAGTCATGGAAGATGTTAAGACAAGACAGTGACTTTTTAATCATTTCCAAAGGATCTGCAACACAAAGGATGAGTTTGAGTGAGAAGCCTGAATTAATGTAATTGTTTTGCTATGCTTGCCTTGCACTGCTCTCTTAATAAAGTCACGGAGCATAAAATGTTCAAAATAAAGCAAGACACTAAAAAAGTTAAGATGCAATTAGTGGAAGGCAGAGCACTGATGTGCAGTTCTTCAGGAAGAGGATCAGACATGATGGAAACTAAACATGGGTCTAAGAATGTCATTGCAAGGCCTTACAATCAAGTGAGGTCTAACAGTTGAGTTTATTCATAACAGAATGATAGCCATCCCAAAAACTGATTTGGGTCCATCTGAAAATCAGAGTATCTAAAAACACACTTTCTGTTTTCAGGCAGTAATATTAGAGATTGAGATTAGAGGTAAAGTAATCAACAGGTCTTGTTACCTTGGATTGAGTTCAGAACAAAACCCATAATGCTCCTTCAGCCCAGCTGAGAAATTAGATGAGTAGGAATATGTAATAACCACAGAATTTATTTAGCTACCAACTTTTTAATATCCTCACCCCAAAATAACCAGCAGAAGTGGCAGCATTAGAACACAACTGAAGAATGGACTTCATAAAAAGAATTTTATGAAAAGGGCTGTCCCATCAGGAAGCATTAAATGCTATTAACCAGTCCCCAAAGTAATGAAGATAGTAGCCAGGAGGGGTAGAGGTTTTAATGACTTACAGTTTGTAGGTCAACCTTCCCTAGTGCCTCAGTGCCAGGCTGCTGAAGCTCACTCAGTGAAAATGCTATTATAATGGGGTTGAAAATGTGTTTGACTCTCAGCAGGGAAGCATCTGAGCCCACTTCTAAGCAAAAGTAGCTTAAATTCATCAAAGTAATTTGATGACTGGAATTCTTCTGATCTGTGACTGAGAAAAGGCAGATTTCTCCAAATGCACGTTGACGATAGGAGGTGATAACATGCAGTTATAAAAAGAAAGACTTTTCTAAGGAGACAACATATAACCAAACATCAAGCCATAGAAAACAATTTACATTTTCATCTAATGGCCCTATCCATTCTATAGATATTCATTCAGCTATTCAAATATGAATGAGACTATAACCACAAAACTCAGTTCCTAAGTCACTCGGCAGTTTTAATTTTTCAAGTTAAAAAAATGAGAGTATAAATAATACGCTGTGGAAATCCTTGGCTTTGCTTAATATAATTACCCAAAATCATACAAATCATCTACTACAGCCTAAATGAAATTGTTTTAAGAACATTATGCTAGTAAGATTTCTTCTTTAAATTTGTTTGTTCTGTTTTTATACTTAGGGGGATACAATTTTAATATGTATTATTACAATGAATATTGGCTACCAAGTTTGCTCTCACACTTTGTAAACATGGAATCACTGTTAGGGTATCTCCTTCAGTGAAATTTAGTTTAGCTCTCAAATATGAACTATCACCAGCAAATTGCCACATTTAAGCAAATAAAAAGGCCTTTGGAATTAACGATTCCTGGTAGCATATCAGCAAAATTTAGATAACTAATGATTTTAGAGAAAAAGCAAATATGAGCATAAGGAAGAAAATCTTAATCTTTTAGTTCGCAGATGAAATTTAATCAAATCTTAATTTTTCCCAGAAGATGTAATATAAGCATTTGTTTTACTGATTTTTTTATTAAAAGAACATGACAGGGAGGTGCACTTTGTAGGCACCATATCTCAGCACAGACCTGGGAAAACAAAGACTGAAGGAACAATGAAAAGCTTGAGTTCCCAAACAGAGGAATATAACCTGGCAAAAAAATACTTAAGGGTTATACACTGCGTATTAAAGTTTTAAAGCTTTGGGATAGATGAAAGAGCAGCAGATGCAAAAGACAACAGGGGGCAGATTTTGTATCAAAGCCATAAAAATATACAGCCACTTTAATGGGCAATTATTCTTCACATTTGTGCTGCGGTTTGAATTTGTATGAGGGTGCCATATGCCCCAAGAAAGGTGTGCCATCAAAATGGATGAGCAGATCTACCTCTCATCACTCCTAATCTCTCCTCCTCCGCACAGAGTAGCAGGTCATCTGCCAGCAAGAGTTTGCAAATGTTTTATGGTGAAGAATTTTAATGTTACATCGTGTTTGAATCGGTTTATCGCTAATTTACTGCGGCACAGTTTAACGGCTAGAAAGACAGGGAGACACATTTACATTATTCCCATAGTTCAGGAGGATCCCCGTTGAGGAAACACAATAAATTAAAAACAAAGAGATATAATGGGTAGCATGCTGAGAAAGGCTAAGCAGAATAATCTATAAGATATTATCTGAGATTTCAGGAACAGAATCAGCAGTTTATCCCAATGTGTGCTGTGTTTTCCCTTCACTGTAATAGTAATAAGTATTATTAAGTGGCATTCTTTGAAAGAATTATAAACACTGTGCTAAAGAGGATTTGTGCATTTAAATACACAGACTAAAGCACACTGCAAGCAAAATGTAAGCTCTGTTAATACAGATTTTAACATGAAAAGGCATTTAAATTATATATAAATATATGTACATGCACACACTTCAAATTCAGGGTAAAAAAAAAATCTTTAGAAAGCTCACAGTGTTTGAAATTACAGGCTGAAAATACATCTCTTCACCTGTCAATGTGAGATGATTTTCCCTGGGATCTAGTTGTGAATTAACTGCATTCAAAGGAAATTTCCCATCTACATCAAACAGTCACAACTGGTCACTTCTATTTCTTTCTTTCACAAGCTATTTATTTTTTGAACCATACTTAAAATTATTGACCAATTATTTCCTTAATATTGTAAAAAAATACGTGCCAGTATTATATACTGTTATTTAGGAATGAATAAATCTGTATTTTGGAGAAACCCCTGCTTATAGGGCATTCTCATTTGAAATGCATTAAAAAGGAAAACAAAAATCTCTAATTAATGTACAAGTCTAATCACCATTCTCCACATGGAAGAGTAATTTTTCACTGTTCATTTGTTCAGTGTAATCTCAAAACTGACATAACAGAAAAGCAATGGCCTATAAATCTGCTCTCATTTGTTTCTTTAATATTCATATTCCATTGAACTACAGCTGCTTGTTGCTGCAGTCTATTACAACATGCAAAACTGTCGATAAAAATATTATGAAAGGCAAGATGTGTTTCTTCATGGCTCTGTGTGCCATTTATTTGGGAAAAAAGAACAACAAATGACTCATGGATTGTCCCTTAGTTTGCTGCACGCTGGGCGATTAGTGATTAATTACCTTGCTGCAAATTGACATGGCACAAGGAAATTGACACAGCTCTGATTAATTAACTTTTTTATGCAAGACAGTTACTTACAAAACACTGCACACTGTAATTGAATCCCTTTACACAACACTACTGCATTAAGTTTCCTGTCAAATCCAAATTAGCACCAAATTCCACGTAAATGTGGTGAAACTTTTTATACTGACATACGTGTAAATATTTCTAGAAAGGAGACAGACAAGATAGTGCTTTAAAACACTGTTTTCAAATATTTCAGCCTTGGACATGGGAAGAATCAGATTTTTAGATTATTCCATACCTAACTATAACTGAATGCATATAAAAACCCCGTAACATAAATATTTCAGTAAAAAGCAACCTGCTATTTATTCCTATGTTAAATTATAGGAAGACACTTAACTGTTCGAACAAATCTTTTCATTTGGTTGTTTTACAGTTGCTTTCAGATTTAATCGATCTCTTATTTCAATGACTTCCATATATTGACTTCTTTGTAATTATTTTAAGTCTGGATGGAATTATTCTTTTTGTTTCATCT
The DNA here is from genome assembly GCF_009819885.2 of Catharus ustulatus. Classification (NCBI taxonomy): domain Eukaryota; kingdom Metazoa; phylum Chordata; class Aves; order Passeriformes; family Turdidae; genus Catharus; species Catharus ustulatus. The sequence goes on along the minus strand of NC_046236.1, from coordinate 4,424,802 downwards.
CTTCTCATGTACCAATAAACAATCCAGTACTGGTTTCTCTGTATATTGCTACCATGATATGCCATTAATTTGTAACCTCCTGAGCCAAACCATGATGCCCAAGCCTGGAAACTGCCTCATCTTCCTGCCTAAGCTTTTTGCACATCAGGGTGATTGGTCACTGGCACAGCAGCCCAGAGGGGTGTAGGATCTCCATCCTTGGAGACATTCACAAGCTGTTTGAATGTGGTCCTGAAGAGCCTGCTCCAGGCTTTGCTGCTGGAGCAGGGGAGGACAATATGATCTCCAGGGCACCTTACAATCTCAGTCACTCACATTTGGCCATTTAGTGATTCTGTGGTTATCCACAGAATTCCCCTTATATGCTATATCCTGTATCCTATATTCCTGTATCTATATCCTGTAGAAATTCCCTAATACCTCACCCTTCTTTAACTGGACTGCACATGCAGCCACCTGACATCACCCTAAGACATCAAGAGGTTTCCAAGAACAAGTAAAAGGAAATGGAGGACGTGAAGGGATACAAATGAATGAGTAAAATGGTTGAGAACTCTTTTTGTAAAGCTATACAATGCACCTTTGATTTTTTTAAAAAAAAGCTATAACTGGTGGTAAAATTACTTATGATGTACTTAAAATCAAAATGAGAGTACTGGATAGCTTAAATTAGTTGAGGTACAAAGAACAGTTGGCTTTTCACAAAGGAAACAACTAAAAAAGGAGGAAAAGCTCAGGAGGCAAAAAAGCACCCAGGCCATAAAGGAAAAGAAGCAGCAGAGATCAGAGAAGACACGTTTGATCTTAAATTAAAGAACAATCTTCAAATATAGATGATCAAAGTGATCAATATCTTGTCTGGTGTTCCCAGTCATTGGACAGCTATAAGTTTCAAGCAAATGGAAGAAATCCCCTGTGTCTAACAAAGCACCATTTCCAAGACAAAGGAAAAAGGCCATGGTTGTGAAAAGCTGGATGAAGAGTAGCACTGCTATAAAGAGATGACAAAATTTAGTAATTTGAATGTTTATGAAAGTCAATTATCTGGTGACAAGAAATACTGTTTAGATGACACAAGGATTCCTAAAGCTCAACAGAATTATTAAACTGTAAAAAGAGCACTGTCAGAATGCATTGGGAACAATTTAGGCAGGAAGTAATAGAGGAAAAAACCCAGCTGTTAACCTAATCCAAACCATAAAGGAAAAACTGTCAGAACAAAGAATTGCACCTGCAAAGCTATATTGATACTAAAAATGTTAATTCCTAAAAAGCACTTACTGTCTGTGAAATTCAGGTTGAATTTTTTTGTACACAAAACAAGAGCCATGATTCAATAACAGCCATCACAAAATAGAGTGACACTAAGGTATGCCTTTATTTGAAACCAAATCTTAAGAGGTCGAGTTGAAAAGCACAAAATTAACAGTTTGCTATCTGACAGACAGGATGATTTGAGAGGTACAGTCAACACTGTGGGTCTGGTACTAGAAATGAGTGACACAGCAGAGAGGTTCCAGGATGCAGAGCCAGGGAAGGTGCACCAAGGGGTCTGGTGCACAACTGCATCACAGAACATGATGGGAGGTAACACTGAATTCAGTTCTCACTATGTAAATGTAATGTGCAGAGTGAATGTAATTACTACATGTAATTCTCACTCTTTAGCTGCATTCTGAGAGGGGTAAGTCCAAACTGTCCTACTGCCCTGAGTCACAGGTTGGTCACCAGTGCTGCCAGTGGCCAAGTGCTGTGTCCCCACCAACAGCTCCCAACTGTCCTTGGACACACACAATTTTTATTACTTGAACTGAAGGACAGAGATATTCTCCACAATTTACTACCCTTCCAGCTATCTCCCACTACCCACATGTAGGGCTGTGTAAAAGTGGAAAAAATGTCAGTGCCACAAATCAGGACCTGTCTCTCTTTCCTAAATTCTTAAGCCTGCTAGTTGAGACACACTGCTCCAGCACTAAACAGATCAGCAGAAGAATGAGGGTAAACAGCAAGGCCCTTAAAAACACATTTGTGGGAGTGAAATGAAAGCCATGTTTACAGATTCTGGACACACACCATGTATTTTAGTGATGACTTATAAGTTACCATTTAAAATACAGATAGACAGGAGATAAAATGTGAGTTACCCTGAAAATAGTAGCAGAAAGACAACATGTACTGATACAGAACATCAAAAATGCTGTAGGAGGAGTTTCAGGCAACACTACCAAAAAAACCCAACCAACCAAACAAAAAAGACACAAAAAAGCCAAACAAAAAACCAAACAAAACCACAAAAAACAAACAATTCCAATGTGATTGACTTTACAGTTAAAAACAGGATGATACTTAAATCCAGAATATCATGCAATGCATATTAATACAGTTTCACTTAATTTTTAAAATTCTGTATTATCTTTATCTTACTTGAAAATCAAAGCAAGGCCCAACACAACGGGATAAACAGAGTTTAAAAACCTTCTAAAGGCATTTCAACATGAGATGACATCAACATTTCTCTACACTTCTATACACTGAGGAGGGAATTATGGAAAGCCATTCTCTTCCAACTTATCATTGGTATCTTCTTTATTTAAGCTTCCACTTAAACTCAGTGTATTTAACATACAAATGGGAAGGGAGATTGGCACGTTTTTTCCTGATTACTATCAGGTGATTATCTTCATAAATAAAGGCAATTAATTCAGGAAGTGCATCAAAAGATAGTTTGACCCCTAAATGTTCAGCAATAAGGTTTTTGTAGCCTAGAAATCCTGTATGAGATTGCTCTTCTCAGATGTGTGGACATTTGCCTCAGTCAGGAACTGCAGGCCTACAATGGTTAATTTGGTTAATTAATGGCCCAATCACAGCTTCCTTTGCAGGGGTGCTCTACCTGTTTCCTATAAAGCCATAAGAAACAGACAAAACCACCAAGGTGTGAATCCAATGCACTGATATATATTATAAGTGATGAAGTGACCTCCCATTCCAATTTAGCTTAAGACAAAACAGACCAATTAAAAATTTAGTTTGCAGAACCTTTCTACATTCCATTCAGAAATAAGTAATTTGCACTGGCAAATCATTTATACCACATGAATACTCATTTTTTAAACTGCTCCTGACCAATATTCTAATTCAAAATGGCAAGCCTGCCAAATGGTTAAATAAAGAAAAACTACAACAATAAAATCAGAACAAATGAATCCTTGATGCCATTGCAATATATGTCCATTTGGATTGAATGAGGCCAGTCATGACTGACACACAAAACCCAGAGAAGGATGCACCAAATGCCAGGAGCATCTGCCCTTCAGCTGCTTGGAGTGGCAGCAAACTGCCATCATTATAGTATAATTTTTAGATAATTGTATGTGTGAAGCAAATTAAACCTGACAAAAATCAAGAGAATCAAGGTTTCCAAACTGAATGCTTCCGCTAATGATTTGGCTCAGAAACACACTTTGAATCAACTTTTGAAAATTTCTATTTTCCCTGTGTAATTTTCTTGGTATTGAAAATATCCCAGAACATAATAGAAATGTCAAAGGTCTTCCTTCAATCCATTAGCAACACCACATGAGAATAAAATCTGGAAAGTCTTCACTGAAACAAGCAACATGAAAATAGTTTCATACAGCATTCTTTTAGGTGGTTTACTAATATTCCTAAGCCAAGTAACCTATTTCTAAAGCAAGGACATACTGCATAGACAGGCTTGACTTAATTTTCATTTCCATAGCACAATGAATCCTCAAATACAGTAAAATGTACTGTTGGACGTGCTCATTATAAATATAAAATGTATATTTAAGATTTTCCCCATTTATTCTATAAGCAAGATCCTGAACGATCGTCCATCTATGAATTAAAACAAAACACCCAGGAAAAAAATATACCTTTTTAAAACTAGGACATATGTCTGCTATATATGCTGTAAGTGCTAATAGTTTTCAATAGAGAACAAAATTCCTACATCACATAATTAATACTTTATGCTTGTGCCATAGATTTTCCTTCTGTCCTAGCACATAATTAATGGAATATTGGGATCATTTTGGGACACTTCTAATGTCTTCTCTGAAGGAATTAAGTGTGTTTCTCTCATTTGCTTTAAAAAAAAAACAACAACAAAAAACAAAACAGCTTTAGCATTAAAAATTCTTGTTCAAAAATATTACAGGACTAAAGGTTTCCAGGGAATTTTCCAAAAGAACTGCCTTCCCACCTTTCAAAAACATCTCATCTTTGCCTTGTTGTTTCCTGGCCGCTCATAAGCTAAAATCCCAGGGCAACATAGTTTATTGTTTTAATATCTGTCTGACGCAAAGCAAAAGTATTCTCTGGTGAGTGCTTATCTGTCATATGTACTTCTGTGAAAGGAGTATCAAGATAAATAAGATGTTCTAGGGCATATCATGGGATTATGAGCTTGGCACTGACTGAATTCTGTTTAAAAATAGTTTAAACAATAATTTTTTTAAAAAAATATCTACTCTGATATTTTGAGGATGTGAGGTTGAGGAGCATTGGGTTTTAAATATTTTAATTATAAGGAGTTTATGCTATTTTGGTATGAATAGAAAATGAACACTCAAGTTCATAAATGGGACAAACAAGATGAGAGGAAATAATATTCATAATTTAAACAGTTAAAACAATAAAATTATATTCTAATGGTACTATGGACTGTGAACTTACTTAGTATTAATTAAACTCAATGTAATGGCATTTTCTATATTGGAATGAATAACCAGTGATCTGGAAATTCATTTAGACCATTAGGTTAATTACAGAAACTGATGGAAGTTTTATCAGACAATTACAATTAAAGAACACGAACAATGTGGGACAGATTTATAAGCATTTGTACCACCTCAATCATTTTTGCTGACTTCCACCACCACTTCTTCCAAAACTGTAATCAATATATCAATTAAAAAATGGGCCATCAACTTCATTTGCCCTTGAGTATGATAAAATAAAACTAATTAATATCGGATTTTGCATTTTCATATTTTTCTTCTTTTAATTCTATCACTTGATTGCAGTATGAAAGATTTATTTAGGAGCTGATAAGCAGGCCTACTGAAGATGAAACAACTCTAACATTTAGGGAATCTAAGCCAAAATGGACTTCAGCTTAAAATGGACTCATTGAAGTCAAGGCAAAGTTCTCTTTTATGAGCATGCTAAACATTTGGGAAATAGAGGTGCTCATCTGCACGTCATTCTGAACAAAGGCATGGAGAAACTTAAAATATTTTACCATACATGTGAGCTACCCATGTAGCTAACAGTGCACTATCCTTTCAATGTGTGCTCAGAAAAATCCACCAATAGCTACACACTCAATAACTCGAGTATCTTAATGCTTACTTGGAGCTAAAATACAAGTTGCAGAGATCAAAGTGCTGATTTGGAGAGTAAAAAATATTTAGCTGCCTTTGAACTTCCCTTTAAATTTTAAATTCCATCTCTCTCCCATTGCCCTCCACGGGCAGGCACAGCTGGACATTCCTGAGGGATGGGATGCACAGACTCCTCACCACTCCCAGCAGTGCTGGGAGCCAGGCCAGAGCACAAGGATTTCTACTGGAATTGCATCTCCTGTTCCACACCCTGCCACCAAGGACAGGGATATTGGGGGACAGAGCCAGGCACACACTGGGAGGACAAGGGGCAACAAACATGACTTGCAGCAAGAGAGGTTTCCAGTGCCAGGACCTTCAGCCATTGGAACAGCTGATCCCTTAAAACTGTGCAATCTCCATCCTTAGAGGTGCTCTGGTGCACCCTGGGCCTTCCAACCTGAATTACTTCACAGTTCTACAGCTTCACATCTTCCTTCTTCCCCATGCTTTGGCTCTCATGAGCTTCTACTTCATTCACATTTTCAGGCACTTCTACATTATGGAAAAAAAGGTGGGAAATAGGCACAAAACAGTTTTTAAAAGTTCTTGCATAAATTCAGATTTGCATTTTTGCCTTTTTGAACCATACATACCCAGCTATGTTACTGTCCTTGGCAGAACAGTGATACAGACATTCAGGAACAGATTTTTTTCTCTTCTTTTGAATCTTCCTTTTGTCCAGCAGGGTCTTAACATTCTCATGGATTCTACTCATATGTGGCTTCAATTTGGAAAAGTTCCAAAACTCTTACACATTTCTTATTTACCAGTAGATACAAATTTCTTCAGGATTTAAAAAATTCCCTGTGGAAGCAACTATTCCAAAGTGAAGGTAAAAAGAGACTGTCATTTATGTGCATCCAAACTGCTTCATTTACTTCCAGTGAGATATCCTGGGCCTCTAGGAGGATTCCAGTGAGTGCTGACTTACTGGGATTTGGTGAACTCCAATCATTCCTGGCTGGATATAAATCCTTTCAATACTTGTCTGCATTCTGCATTATGGCAGTGATGGAGGATTTAACTGAAATCTGTTGTACCAGTTCTGCCCTGAAGATACCAAAATTGAAATCTATTGTATGAGTTCTGCCCTGGAGATGCCAGTGCTGTGGGAATCTACAGCAGCCAAGGTTTCCTGCCTGGCTTCCTGGCTGTGGTGGTCACAGGACCTGTCCCACCCAGGGATGGGAACACATTGGCATGCTGAAACTCTGCTTTTTACATAAAGAATTCTCTGTTCCAACAATAGATGTGCAAATGAAAAACTGATCCAGGTCCCATCTTCTCCTTCAGCACAAGAGAACAGATGAGGCATGAGAGACTATTGCTGCTGATTTGTTCCACTGCTTGCAGAAGAAACAGCTCATTTCTTTCTGTATTATGCGAAGGGCCAGGAGTGATGGAAGGAAGCAGAGCCATGTTTCCATCTCCTGACATATTCAGAGGTGTAACTAATCATTGTGCTGGGAAATGTATAGTGTGATACCTGAAATATATCCTGGAGAAATGAAGTATCAGAAGGGAAAGAGAAGTTCCAAGAATTGCAGTCTGCTTTCTGGAGAGCCAGTGGGTAAAAGTGCTCAGAGTCATCAGAGGCTACCAGTGGCCAGTACAATTACAAACCAAGAAGTTCAGTAAGAAACCAAGCTAGCCAAATTAAGAAAAATACATCTTACACCATATTCCAAGTCCTTCATGCCTTATAACTCAGGAGCAAAAGATGAACAGTCGAGTTAGACAGCACTTTGAAAAATGGGGACTATCCTCTCCCAAATAATCTGAAAACTCCTAAATGCCATTAGCACTCCATGAACTTCAAGTATCTTAGATGGCTTTAGGAAAATCTCAGCAGACTCTTTTCCTTCTGTTAACACAGTTACAAATTGAAAACCTCTTAATTCTTACATTGTAAGCGGTTGTAAAATATCACAGAATTACAATATTAGCAGTAACAGAATAAACGATTAACAAATTATTCAAAAAGGAAGGCTGCAATATTGTTGTCTACATGGAATGATAATAGTACAAGTATTTATCTCCTAGACACTAATGTTGACTTATCAGTCATAATTTCAATATTACAAATGTGCACAAAAATGGAATATAGAAGATCTTTAAACTAATAAAAGAAATGAGACAAAAGTCAACCTTCATTTCTCTTCACTTCTAGTGAAGTTTCCTATAGAAATGAAGCTATTTTACATCTTTATTGAAAGTTTTGTAATAAGGAGAAATAAAAAACCTAATTACAATATTTAGTAATTGCAGTAGTTTTGTGTTATTAGGAGTTGTGACCCTGTAGGGGAAATTGCATTTTGGCAAGAGGAAATTCTATACATAATAAAGGAAAAATCATGACTTGCCCACACATAGATTCAACAAAAGTGTAATAATTTCTACTGCAAGGGCTACCAGCAATGCCTGTTATGAAACTGTGTATTACACATTGCCCAGTGGGAGACAGATAGGCAAAGCTTGTTTATTTATGTATTTGGCATAATTGAAAACAAACAGGTGTTTGTTAGGATATCATTATTCAAGGAGCACCACTGCAAAATAAGATTTTTCAGCAGGACTGACTCAGGAGACATAATGGAAACAGTGAACTCCAGAGCTCAGTTTGCTCACAGTGTCTCTGGGGAATCAATATTAGTGGAAATATCATCTGATGGAAACAGGAATCCCAGTGATAAAATTCCTGGGGTACAACTCAGTGAGACAACAGGAGCAACAGGATAAACTTATGAAAAGCTTTCAAAGAAGAACAATTTTCAGAAAATTATAACAAACGCTGCCCCCTCTTCTCTAAAAGAAGCTCCCTAATAATGAGATGAGTGAAATGTTTGGATCATTTTCTAAGAAAACAATTGTCAGTCAAAAAGGAGGCATGCACTAAAAATGTCCAAAAGGGAGCATTAATTTAAACTGTAACTAGTTCTTATCGCTGTGTTACTACAAGAAGTAAAAAAAAAAACACCCACTGCTAGGGAACGGTGACACATTAGAAAATATTATTGGAGCACCTGGAAGCAAATGCAGAATTTAACTGACAATTTAATTCACAATTTAAAACACTTGATGCATTTGGTTAGTGCACTATGCATTTGTAGACTTTAAAGAGGATCCCATATGAATCCTGGAAAAGCAGCAGCTCTAGGGATGCCACTGATAACGTCTGACATAAGAGAATTACATGACCGTAGAGATGATCACTGTGGAACACTTTTGTCCTAGTTCCTGATTTTAATTTTAAAAATAATTATTTTAGTAGTTTAGATAAGCTCTAAAAGAGTAGAAGTGCATTCTGGATTGAATACAATCTTCATAAATAGCATATCTGATAATGCTGTTAAATCAGACCATGTATTTTCTTTACAGAAGACTACAATGAACACAGAGCTGTTACTGCTCCTGCATTCAGCTCCTGGTTTCTCATCCCACTGGAGGCCAGAATGAGCGTCAGTGGTACCACCAGTCCAATTCAAAACAATCTCAGAGGAGATTTCTGCTCAGAATTTCAGAGGACACATCTCTACTCCAAAGTTTTGTATGTAAAAATGGCTGATGGCAGCATGTAAAATTGTCTCTGCTCTTTTTATGGCTCAAAATACCCCCTTTCATATGGGCTGTTCCTTTGGTAAAGAAGACTTCATATCTAATTGCTTCCTGACCCAATCAAATGATGGCACGGTAACAGACCTTTTGTGTATTAAATCACAGTTGTGAGCAGGACAGAAGAAACACAAACACCTTCTACATGAAATGCAGAGCACACAGCAGTACTGGATTCCAAAAACTGCCACTGTTACTGTAGAACTTTTGACCATTTCTGTACAACATCGCAATATAGGCAATTTTTTTCTTTTTTTTTTAAATAAAATATACTTTGAGAATAAAGATGCAACTGAAAACACTGAATTATCTGTTGACATTACTTACATATGTTTATAAACACCACATTTACCTTAACAAGAGCTGTTAGGAAAGTTGACATTTTTAGGGGGCTTAATTCACATTAATGTGCTTTTGTCACAAAAACAGAACAAGAAACGAGCCATAACACTAGCTTACTTGTGGATGTGTATACTAGTGAACTGGGGGCACTGTACACGGGAGATCCCTCCTGGTTTGCCTGGCACAGCAGCACCCTGCCTACAAGAAAGAGAGAGAGAGTGGTATCTGGTTTTGGAACACTTCAACTAGACCTCAGTTTTCATCTCAAAACATAAATCAAGTCACAACCGGAGCGGTGCACTGAACCAGGGGCGCTTTTTGTCCTTCGACTTCAAAGCAGAAAGAGCCCAAATCAGCACAGTTTGACATTGGAAAAGCAGAACATAGACATGCCCCCAAACTCCAACACCGTTATCCCGCGGGGACGCGCCCCCGCTGCTCTCTCTCCCTCTCACTGCTTCTCCCAAAACTGCTGCCCCTGGAGCACCCACCCACCCTGCCCACCCTGCTGCTGCCTCCTCAGCCCCTGGGCCTGGCTGCAGAGAGGCTGCTGGAGGAGCAGGAACCTCGTGTGCAGCATTGCCAGCACAGCCATCAGTACGAGCTGGGTTACATCGCTCCCGTGGTCACTGTGTGATCACTGACACAGCTGGATTCAGTCGCTTTTCCTCAGAGGAATGCACAAATGTACTTGTGCAAATATATTTCTTTATTACAGTAAATAAGCTGTGTTCAGAATTAAGAACAAAACCAGATAAAACAAAACTTTTTTTTTTTTCCCCAAAGGAATGAAAGTAAAAGCAATAACCAAATCCATTTAAAACAACACTTTTGCAATGTTCATTTTGAACTACACAACTTTAAGGTCATTTCCTTTTTTTCTTTTAAATGAACTTAAATAAAACACGTTTTCTTAAAAATGTATTTTAGCAGTCTTAGGTGAACACAGATTGAACATTGATCAGAGGCTGAAATAACTGTACTTTCAAACTAGGAAAGAAACTTCTTCACTTCTGGAATGCAGTCCACCAGGAAAAGTGGGTCAAGAGACATCTGGTTTTGCAGATATATGTGCATATATCTGTATAAACACACAGAGGATTTTATACACACATACACTGACATGCCTCAAGCTGTCAGGATTTGTGAATCACACAATTCAAACCCATCAAATCTTTATGGAGATTTGGGAAACTTTAGACGTTGTGCATTGACATGCAATGGAACTGCACTGAGTTGAGTCCAATGGGTTTGGAAGGACAGGATTAAGTACAAATGGCAGGCACATTTTCCACAGTATTACAGGAGCAATTCTCAACTTCCATTCAACATGCCAGAGTTCTCCCAAAATATATATTTTTTAAAATATCTGCCATTAACCAGTTTTTTGATTGTCACTTCAGCTGTCACTTGAAGGAGAAATAGGGGAAATACTGAAGAGTAATAAAACAATTCTTGTAATTTATACAATTTATCTAAGACTGTGACTACTGGAACTCTCATCAATTGCTATGCTTCTAACCTTCCCAGAAAATGGCAAACCCTTAACCAACAGGATTTAGAGATGCTTGCTTTTTTCCAGCCATCCACAAGTAATAGAAAAGATAAAACACGAAACAAGTTCACTTTCCCCCTTACTTTAAGCCAACACATCACTGACTGTATTGATAACTCTCTCAGCCTTCAGCCCTCGTGTGGAAGCTGGCAAAGGAACATGCAGTTTTTGAGATCCTAATTACAAGCAGGATTTTCAGGTTAAATATAAAATAAATAAACAAACAAACCAACCCTAGCCACACACTCGTTTGACCCCAGGAATGTGTACATTGGAATATGGATGAATTTAACACCACAGATGCTTCAAAAACTGAGGTACTGCAGAAGCCTGCAAATGAAAGTGAGCTGAAGACCCAGAGGCATTCATCCAGCTGAGAGGAACACATTAGGAAAATCAGTAATTTTCATTAGGTTTTAAGAATAATATAACTATAATGACTTCAAGTGTGTCTCGAAAACAAAGCAGAAGATTTTTAGAAGTCACAGATTGCAGTTTATTTACATTACTCACCATAAATCCTAGATAACATTTGCTTCCTCTATGCTCCATAGGTATTTTCCTACTCTTTGTAGCTAAGATTCTTATATGTTTTCTGATTTCATCTCATACAAATCTAATTTTTCCTACTCTAGTCATCTAATTTCTAATTAAAGTACTTCAAAACAGATGCTTTTTTCATCTCTGCTACTAGAGTATATTTAATTTCTTGCACAGAGCCTTCTAATTATATTTTGACAATCTGCCTTTGAATTTGTACATAATATTAATGCTGATAACTAAAACATTATTATTAGATTTTGTTAGGAAAAAATATGGAACTTTTTAATCTACTTTAGTAAGAAAAGATTATTTCTTCAGCATCTAATTTTGGTATTAAAAGTATTTAAATTGCAATTCATACAACTGAGGGAAGATTTAATTATTTACAGTAAGATCAAGGATAAACCTCAGAACACAGAAACAATCGATACATTCCCTAATAGGGAAAAAAAGAAAAACTAAAGTTTTTTTTTTTTCTCCAGAACTCTAAATTCTAGTGTGATGGAATAAAGGATTTGTTTTTTATTTTTTTTTTCAGGAAAGACGATTTGAATATAAAGTTTTGAGGGAGCAGTGGCAGAGGGGACACGAGGGGACCAGTCTGGGGGCAGGGGCATTGCAGAGACCCAGCCTCACCCCTGGAATGCTGCCTGGCAGCACAGACAAAACCAGGTCCCAAGATCAAAAATTATTCCCACTGATCCTTCTCTTCCTCCACTGTTTTCTCCTCCAGCTCATGATTAAGAATGTACTGTTTGATGAGGTCCTTTGTTGAAGCACCACAGTTATTTTGAGAAATAATTACTCTAAAAGTATTCAGGACTGTGAAAAAAAGTGATGTGCAGTCATTAATATTTTTAGAATACTTAGAATTCAGTTCCCAGTGGTTTCAAGATCTCTGACTAAATGCATTTCCCCTCATTTTTTCATACTTTCAAAAATAAGCTTTTTGCGTACAGTTATTTACATGATGCAGATAAACTAATCTACAGAAATACCAATGTACTCGTGGTGCTGCACAGAGTACTCACTGCCTCGTGTAAAAAGCCATGGCTAAGAAGTCACTATATTTCTCAAATTCTCAAAGAGCCAAGAAGTAACACCAAGGATCAACATGTGGAATCACCCACTAAATTATAAAGGATTTTTAAACCCTTTCTGTTAAAAATAACTGGAACCACTGTAGCCAGCACTACAGGCAGCTTAGAAATAAAGATGTACAATTAGTTGAAAAGAATTTACACAATTAGCTGGAATGTCTCATGGTATTGTTTGAGGAAGTATAAATTCAAATAACATTACAAAAAACATCAACCATTAGCTAAAATCATGCTGTTGGTGTAAAATTAACAGCGGTGCAAAGCCTTGATCGTGGTCCCAGCTCTCTCCTGTCACAGGAAGCAGATGAAACTTCTAGAAAGCTTTCCTGGCAATGGTTGAAAGTTTCTATACCATGACAGAGAGCCTGAGCCTACAATGCACGACCACACCATGCCCATGGCATGAGTACCCTGGCTCATGAACCAAAAGGTTCCAATTTACAGTGTTGGCATTTATTCTCCAAGAACTTTGGTAGGAATTACAAAAAAGAAGAGGGCAGACGTTGCTTATTGGGGGTTTGCCCTGGGACACAGCAAAGTGAGACACAGGGTAAAAAATGTCCTTGTCACTGCAGGAATCCTAAGGCAGCACAGCTTCACAGAAAGCTCTCTGAGGAACTGGAAGTGACAGGGTGCTGAGCTCTCACAGCATCCAGCTGCTGCCTCCACAAGGAGGGTAAGCACAGGAGCATTTCCAGTGGCAGGAATTAAACTCAATATCCAGGGCTGGGCTGCACTGGGTTCTGGTGCACAGCTGGCTCAAATGAGCATTTGTAATACAGGAACTAAATAACTTACTGCACACCAGGAGATTTAGTGATGATTCCGTTCCTCTAATCCATTGTACTCTCAGCTTTCCAGGTAAATCAGCTGCTCTTTACACATATTTTTCTTATTGTATTACCAAAAGGAGCTTCTTACTGCCTCTCACAACTAAGTACCAGCTCATCCATTCTTTAATACTATTTACAAACAACAAAATCCAAACAAAGCCACAGGAAAAAGTGATTTAAAAATGAAGCTGTTGGAGTCTCTTTTTTGCCTACATTAGTATCAACTATTATTTTAAGAGCCTAATCTAAATTTAAATCTAAACAAAACCCGCATTCTTTATTGACTTCAGTGATTATTTATTTTCATTCTCTTTTTCTCCCAGGCCAGCTGGATGGCAGACAGTGTTCCCTGAGTTAGTTCTGATCATTCTGATCACTCTTTTCCTTTGTCCCTTTTGCAACAGCTATTATTCCTAAACACTTTGGTGTTCAATGCATGAAGAAAACTGCAAAGCTGCATCTCTCCTGAATAGATCAGGAGATTTGCAAGTGTATCAAGGATCCTCATAAGCAATCCATGCCCACTCTTGGTTTGCTGCTCTAAAAGTGTAATCTAATACTGGTATTTTCAGACAGAAATAGCACTATTTTTATTCTGGGCTGAAATATTGTTCTGTGATGGATTATTTTGAAATGTCTCTCAGAAATGGATCAGAAACACCTAACAAAAGGCTCCTGTTGTGCAGTAATAGTGTATGTTAGCTTCTATTGTCCCTTCTGACTAGGGAATTTAAAGAGAGCCTCTACAGCCTCTCTCTTGAATACATGAGAGTAGTTAAGTGCTCTCTTAGCCCTTCAATATCAATAGTTAAACTACACAGACTAAGCCTGCTTTTAAATATGCTGTTAATTCAAAAAGAAGTGCTCCTTGAGGGCCCTTACTTATCTGGGATCTCTATAAATTGAATAATAGCCTTCAGATTTTAACACAACCACTCATGGATGGTTGTGTTGGTACACTGGATGGTTTCATCCATTATTAACAAGGAATAAAATAGCATAACCCCAAACCACACGCCTTCTTTCTTCCAATATGCTAAAAATACAAACAAAACCTATGTTTAATCCCACCAAAGCTTATATATAGGTTCACTTAAACAAGAGGGTAGGGAGGAGAATCTACAGCAGTTGATGTCTAAAGGTGATTTTCCCAATTCCAAACCCATTCCTATATTGCCTTCTGACAGCAAACCTGAGATACATTCAATTATTGATCAGCCTGGGTGTGCTGGCTGCTGCTAATGAGAAGCTGGGCTCTATACATACATTTATGTAGTAAATCCCTGACTCACATATAATCTGATATACATTGTTTAAAATAGAGGGAAGGGGAAATGAAACCACACCAAAAAACCAGGCAGGGAAGGTAGGTGTCTCTAAAACATTTCCTGGGACCTCTCCATCCAAAAACTCAAATATTTAAGATGTTAATTTTCCTTTCCATCACTTTTCTAAGCATAGTGCATGTTTCTTGTTTGCTCCCCTGAAAGTGTCCCCATACACCCAATGAACTGAGGCACTGATTCAGGGAACAGCAATGGATCTTAGAGCAAACATCACTTATAAGTCACCCTTCCAATTATTCTTTGCTGGTCATATCATCCATTTCTCAGCTTTTGGGAACCAGACCTCTCTCCCCACTTATTCCTGTGCAGCATCCAGGATGCTGTCACAAATTGGGATTGGAAGGGGTCAGTATCATGCAAATCAGAAGCAACAAATTTTGCAGCTCTGGTATGAGATAATTCCCCCCTAATTCCCCTTCTCCCCTCTCTTCCTCTGTAGGACATAGAACTCATCCCACAGTAACAGGAATCTCTCCTCCTCCTCCTGCCTGTTTAAAAACACATTGTGTGACTGACTTTAATTTAATTAACAAACCAGTCTTCCCATAGACTGGTTGCACTGCAGGAACAATTCATGTAAGGTTTCCATTCACAAAGTAAAGCAATTTCAGCAAACAGTTCTTTCCAAAATAATTTTAAAATTATCAATCAGCCACAAGCATTCCTTGACTGGCAACTCAACTGAATCTAAATTGCACAAACTGATGCTTGTGCCAAAATCTGCACCACGTCCAGAGAGTTTTATCTGTGCTCCTTAGTGAACTTTATCATTGGCATCCAAGTGCAAATCTTCACACTGCCACCAGAAAAGTCTAAAACCTGGACATGCATGAAGTAGTCATGAAGAAAAAGGAGTGGTGACATCAGGATTTCCTGCAAAAATATGTTTACTGTAAGGCGCCTCTCTACAACCTCAGGTGCACATAAACTCTGACATTCAGTGCCATTATTTTATACTGGGACATGCATCCCCCTGAAGTTGTTCAGGATCTTGCAAAAATCAAGTCTTTTTTTCCTAATCTTTCTAGGTCCTCTGGCAGACAGCAGGGAAGCAGGAAAATGGTGGCTATTCTTGGTTCACTTGCAACTGAGAAAAAACATGAGAGAAATTCTCAAGTATAAACTTCTGAAATAAACTCTGAGCTGGAATTATACTCCTCTTGAAAGAAGACACTTGACAATATATAAAATGCACTCATGTTCTGCTGATGGGTTGCATTCATATGTCTGCCTGTTGAATAAAGATTGCAACAGGAAAAGAATCACAGAATAGATGAAACTGGAGCCTTTCTGCCCAAACACAAACACTACAGTTTCAACAAGGCCCTGCAGGGATTACAAGTGGATGTGTTTATGCTTTATCCTCTCATATTGTGTCAAGACACTATTTTCTGTGTAAATTACCTATTTCAGTAAATCTATAAGACAGAGATGTAAATCTAATGCAATTAGATGCAGAGATGCAAATTACTAATCCCTCAGTTCTCTTTGCCTACACCAGCAAATGCTGGTTCTGACTTATAAATAAAATTCTATTCTGAATGACAAGCTGAGAATATAAAACACTAAAAATTGAATCATCATGCATAATCCTGGCTTTAGCTAGTCTAATTTCTTTCCTAGCCCAGACAGGTTCCAGAATTTCAGGAGCATAAAAAACCATTACAAAAATGGCAATGCAATGTTTCCAAAGTTTCCAAAGCACTCACTTTTACTAGAAGCAATTCTATGCTTGGAGATTTCCAAAGAAAATCTGAGATCACCAAACCAACAGAGCTTGTAAAGCTTGTAAAGCACAGCCCCCTCCATAACGAACAAGTGAATGAAAACTGTATTTTGAAACTTACTCTCAATAAGTATTATGAAGTGCAATTACAGTGCATACTGGGGATCCTGTCATCCAATGCCCAAAATGGGAAAATAATGCATAAGAAGGAGGAGAAAACATTAGCAAAATGTTTGGAACACAATTGACCATAATCTTAAACTGCTTTAGCATTAATTCACAGATGTAATCAAGGTTTAACACAGAGCAGAGTTGTTTTCCATTCCACTTAACTGTATTAACTTTACATTTCATATATTACTTTATTACTTTACATTGCAGAATGGTTTGTCTGCCTGACTGTCCATCCTAACACGTGGATCTTCCTAACTTGGTTATTCTTCTAATCACAGGAATTTATTCCTCCACATAACTGCTACTAACTTATCTAGCATTGCAAATATCCCACGCAGTTCTGAACAAACAAATGTTTTAGTGATGACCTTGTAGTTTGTCTTAAATTTTCCTCTGAGAGATCCTTAAGCCAGTGCTTTTTACATCTATTAATGGCTGGTACTTGGATTAAAAATTCTAAAAATGCATCTTGCAGCCTTAGCTCGGGCCCAGGCAGTGCCCACCCCAGCTCACTCCTGTTGCCCAAGCAGTTGGTGGGACGGGAGCAGTAGCTCCACAGCAGCTGGATTTATATCCAGCCTCAAAACCTACACCATACACAGTCTGGAGAGGTTGTCACCTTATTTATTTAACTCATTTTACTTCTCTGTCACTAATCAGGAAGACATAGAACACATTTTCACTAAGCACCAGAGTGATGTAAGAGAAGTCCAAGGATAATTTTTCTTTAAAGATTTTCTTCGTGAGTAAGGGACAGTACTTAACTTTTTTTAGCCCTATTAAATTTGGTCAATTATATCCATAATAAAAACATCTGAACAAACACAATAACTGAGAAACAACGCAATGACAAACAAAGGACAGTACAGCTCCTGCTTGCTCAGGAGGCTCTTTTGGGTTATTTAAAAAACAAGGAAACCTACTATGTGAACTCAGGAGAAACATGGAAACATGGTCAGCAGATCAAGACCTACATCTCAGCATTTTACCATCAAGCAAAGAGATGCAACCACCCACCCCCAAACACATCCCTTCCCCTATTTTGAAAGAACTCCACCTTCCAGCAAATACATATTTCCTGTTTCTACTGATTTTGTTTGTGAACAAATCCATCCTAATCTAGTACCAAATAGTTCCCCATACTAGACTGGGGTCAAAATTCACAAAATTTTACATTGAAAAAGTAAAAACTCCCTTCTTCCTAACAGTTTCCTACCTTCTGACATAAAGCTGTATCTATGTTTGAAGATTTACAATTAAATAATCAAATCTATAGAATTTCTTCAGGAGATCACAGAGAAGAATATCAAATCCTAAGTATATTCTGTGTGATACAAACCCAAGAGAAACACCTTCAAAAGGGTAACACTGACAGTATCTGAGGTCATCTTCTTAAAATGTACAGACTTCAAAACAATGGTGAATATAAATAAATCTGCTCCAGATTCAACTATATAACCAATTGACTAAATGAATGTTTAAAAGTCATTGGCATTAGCTTTGAATAAGCCTTGTTTAGTTTCCGTGAGGGTATACATTTTAATGAAGAACTCATTATAATGTAGCATAAGGCATAATTAGTTCAGGATTCTTATTATTTATTTTTTATTTTAGTAAACAGCTAATGCAGGTGCTGAATTCCATTTTTTTTCTAGCTTTATTCATCTTTCATAAACCAGGATTTCCTTGATAATGGCTTGCAAAAGCTCCACAGAGTTTTGGAAATTCATTAGCTGTCATCAGTGGTGTTAATCTACCTAGGAATTCCTCAATTGTACGATGGTACTTTTAACATTATGATTTTTGAAACAACACTTATAGCTGTGTGTTATACTTCGAAAATAAGCATCTACATAACACAGGTGGAATATTAAACAATAATTATTTGACTGTAGCTAGAAAACTATTTAAGCTGTTTAGCTAACAGCACTGCAAATATATTTATTTAGGAAAATCTGAATAGTCAATAGCAAAGTTTGAATCCAAGTGCGTGTAATCAAATGGCAAAATGAGTTAATCTATGGAGTGACAGCTTTTGGAAAAAATCTGCTTTAGAGATATGATAGAGTGAACTTTTACCCCAGGATTAGAATGCTGTGCAAGCATATAATTCAGCTTCCCAAACTCCAAACATTGAGAAGTGTTTCTAGGGTATTTGTTGAGCTTATGCAAGACTCATTTAAATTCAAAGAGAAACACTAGAAAGATGAAATGAATCCCAGGTGCTCTTACACTCCAGAAATAGATGCTTTAAGACATGAACAAAGAGAATTAGTATTAGCAAGTGTACAGGAATCCTCTCTTCCCCTGGATTCATCTTACTTAAGGGCATGGCTTTACATCTATTGCTATGGTAGCTCCTTACTTCTAATTATATACAGCATTCTATTCCAAACTTCTGAACAAAATTTTGAAAGGAAATTTGTTACAAAATCTGATTGCTGGTGGATACTGTTGGCTTTCAAATGCCAAAAAGCCCTGGGAATCTAAAACTTCTCTGTCTTCTGAGGGCTTATAAAATAGTTTAAAATGCACAGACTCTCCTCCTCTCTTTCATTTCGAGGATGGGGAAAATTTTGCCAGTGATCATGGAATAACTGCCCAAGAAACTGGGTGCTCACATTGGTCTTCACTGGGTTAAAGCTATTTATGATGTGAATACAAATACTCAGCTATGTGGGATGATTTGAAACGATCTCCTGAAACTCCTAAAAATAATTAACTCAGGAAAAATAATAGTGCCTTAAATAAAAGGAGGATGGAATCTTCTGCTTTCTACTGAGCTGTGCTCAGTGACTTGCTCTAATGGTTCTTCACTTCTAATCTTCAGTCCTTTCTTTCTCCACTGTCAACTTAAATTCTGAAATTTCTGAAATACTGTTTGTTGGTTATGACCAGACAAGAACATTTTCTCATGTGAGTTACTGTGATTTCCACTGTTCTTTGAAAGAGAATTCACTAGATTTTCAGGTAATTTCTGTAACACCTTTTGCCCCACTGAGCCTCTCCAACAAAACTGTTTTCTGCCAGGAATAAAAAAAAATCTTTTAAAATGGTCTTACTGTGTCTCAGGTACCTGCTGTACAGGACTGATCTGTTGTAGTAACATAGGTGCAACAATATCCTATATTTCAATAAGGAGAGTGCAAGAGATTGCTCAAAAATTCATTGTTCCAAAATCCAAAAGAGAAAAACAAAAATACCTGCTCTAACTGAAAGGAGCAACATGGAACTTGGTTTTCAGACTGCCTGAGGCAGAAAGAAAGGCTTGGTATTACAGATAAAATATACACTATATAAAAATAAGCAGGTGAAAATGATATTATAACAAACTGCAGAAACAAAGAAAGTACCAGAGCATACCTAGTAAAGAAACCCAGCTACAAATCTGTATTTCCCAGCCATAAATGAGTGTATGGGGGAAAGAACAGACTCTAGCTCAGACACAGGAAAACTATGGAATGTATTTAAAACTGGACAGAAATACAAATAGATGAAAAACTTATCCTAGTTTCCATGATGACTTTGTGAGACAAATCACAGAGTGCTCCTTACAAATTTCCTTATTAGGACCTGCCTAAAACTTTAATAAAGAAATGGATATCCCAACTTCATTAAGTATTCCTTTCTCATAAGAAAAAACCCCCTTAAATAGTATGCTTTTATTTGTTAGAGGGAGACCGTGGAGATAAGTAATCTTTTTCAAAAATTCCTATCCCTTACTGTATATGGAAAAGTGCAATTCTGATAAAAGCTGGAATGATACATGAAAAAGAAAACAATTCTGTTAGTTTTCTCTAAGGTATCGTTTTAGGACTTCCCAGCAGAAGGGTGGGAAGGGCAGGAATTGGTGGCCATCAAGGGAGCCTTGCCTGCCCTGGAAGTGCAGCAGGAGTCTCCTGTCTCCCAAGTGTGTCCCTGGAACTCCACACCAATGCCACCACGGCTAAAGAGCCACGTTACCAGAACAGTGCAATTTACTGCAGCATGAACATTTCACAGGCACAAAAACAGCCTTAGAAGGGCTACCCAGGAAGAAAAATCCATAGTGTTTTGTAAATATACAGTATTTTGCAGTCCCCAAGTAACACTTTACCCCCACAGTGTCTGTTGTGCATCTCGGAGTCTCCATTTTCAGCTGTCACAAGTTTTCCCAATAAAGGCTTTCCTTCACAGGAGTGTACCCTCCAAAAAACCCCGAGCTATAACAATCATGTCACTGGTCCAACTGTTTACCATTATCTTCAAGGTTTTAGGGTTGATTTACATTGCGTTCCTCCCTATTTGACTTTAATTGTCTGCTTCAAGTTGTCAGGACATAACTATATCTTAGATTTGCATTGCATTAGGGGATCTTCTCCTTTCTCTATTGATCTTGTCTTACGGAGTAATTTAACTCAATTCTAATTTTCCTGTGCATGCGGGGTGCTCTCCATCCAAGGAAGTGAGTTATGTGTATTCAAGTGGTGCATCTTATGAATCTTGTTAAGCTTTACCGCCTTCTAGCCTGCACTGATGGAATATTTAATCACAGAAATGAGTTGGCAGATTTGATGTACAATACGGGGAAGCCTCGCGGCTGCGGCGCCGCCGGCAATTGAGAAACGGGGGAATTTGCCATTCATCAGTGCCATCCTGACAGCTTTGTATAACCTTCTGTTTTTCACTTATTTATGAAGATTAAAGGTACTTTAAATCAACACTTTCTCTGTAAATGTATCATCTTTATTTCAGAAGTGGCCAAATTTTTCATCATTTGTTAGGAGCTAAAGGAACTTCTCGCACTGACTGTGAAAAAGTTGATACAGTTTTATCATGACAGTGCTGGAGACAATAAGTAAACTAAACAGGTAGAACTCCTGACTGTCTTAAAAATCACATCTCTAATTTTATAACCTTCAAAAATTCAATTGCTTCTTCTCTAAAGAAGGTGGTGGAGTGAACCCAAAAGTAAAGGTAAGTCACAGTGTTCTATTCTGACGTGCAAGAACTGCAATGTTGTTTTACTGTTTCATTTCCTAATGACTTTAGGAGATCTGTACAATTTTAACTAAATTGTTTAAAAGAAAGTTGATATATTTAATTGTGAGAGATACCGTATTTTACTCAATATAAGTAAAATGCACTTGAAATGCATTGAAAAAATGCAACAAAACCCAAACATAAACCTGTCTGCATGTATAGACAGAAAAAAAAGAAACCTGAAATAAATGAAGTATCTTGATCGAACTTTCTGCAAAGGTGTGGTGGAGTTCGTGTCATAATTCATAAAATTAAATTAATACTCTTCTAATGGTAATTAAAGATTCTCATTAAGAAGGGCAAACACCTCCCTAGTGTTGGCAATAAAAATGCACTTGGGACTTTAGGAGGTTATACAAAAAAATCAATAACCTGCCATTTTATAATTAAAAGACAAAATAAATGTTAGGGAAAAGTTCAGTAAATTAGGAAAATTACCTTCAGGAGGGATTGAAAATATTGATTTTAATTTACAAACTATGTGAACTCTTCATGCCCTACTTCATGAGACAATTATAAGTCAGATTGTTAATTCTGCATACGTATTAGAAAATTGATTACTGTACTATGGGAATATTATTATATTTGTCATTAACACAAAGTCATTTATATAAAATGACTAATAACTCTAACTTTCTAATTTATGCAGGTTCAGGGTTGGTTCACTAACTACTCAAACGAGATCAATGTTAAATTCCTGTTTTCAACATAGACATACATCAGCAAGGAAATAAATTCTGCCTGCACCAAGTACTGCAATTCCATGAATGCCAAGTTAGTACTTTTATTACACTGTGCCAATTTTACTCTAATTGGAAGATTTTTATCTGTCTCAACAGAAGATGTTTTTTAACCAAAAATATGTGTTTGTAATGGTGTCCTTTTCAACAATTTTCATCTGGTGAATCCCTCAAATTAACCAAAGGTTTTTAGCTTTGTCAACTGGAGACTCAAGTATCTCCATGAGTGGAGATTCCCCAGCTTCTGCAGACAGCCTCTTCCCATGCTTAACCACCCATCTAAGAAAAATGCTTTCCTGATGGCTATTTGTGGGCAGTGTTCAAACTCCTCTGGAATTAACTGGGCTTCAGACTAAAAACAGGTTTATTTTCAATTCTGTTCCTAAAGCATATTTAGAAAATGCTATTAGCCACAACTTAATTCTGGAAAACAGAAACTGAATCTTTAACTCCAAGATGCAACCAGAATCAGAATCTGGTCTCAGTCAAGTGGAAAAATAGATTTAAAATACAAAAACATCAAACTGAAAAACTAACTATAAAATGTCAATAAAAATGCTCAGGAAAAACTTACGATTGCATATACTCTATACCTATGTATGTACATACATTCATATATGTACTACATATATATAAAAATAGATACCATTTTTTGGCTGTTTTTCTTGCTAAAGAATGGAAGAAAGTGACTGCACTAAAATATGAAATAAAATCTCATGTAAGACTAGGATATTGCAGTACATTTCATGTTATACTATCTATTTTCCAGTAAAAAGGCATTCATATATCTTCTATATAAAGTTTATTACACCCAGGTAAGGTAAAATCTTGAATCACAAATGTATAAATGACTTGTAAATAATGTGAATCACACAAAGAAAGCAAACCTCATACCAAACACAGATTCTGCACTTTTGTATGTTTTAAAGAACACTAAAATGAAATATGGCCAGGGGGACAATCATAGAGCAATCCTTACCTGCATAGAACTCTGGACTATAAACTGCACCAACAACTGGATTTAATTTCCAGCCTGCAGCAAACAAAAACATAAAAGTTAATACTGCAATTAGTGATAATAACAACTATTATTATTATTATTACTATAACTACTATTGTATAGAAAATACAGACAAAATTACTTCAACAAAAGTCGTTGTAATTTAAGTTTCATAGGCATCTTTGATCACTGATCTTTAATATCAGAGTCTGAGGTATGGAAATAAGCCATGAAACAAGGCATTCTCCAGACATGTGGCAGTGCAGTAAATGGCATGGGGAATTCCCCTGGCTGAAAAGCACATGGATATACTCCCTTAAGCTCTGGAATGAAGTCAGCACTAGTTGAGGTATCCCCATGGCCTCTAGTACAGGTGAGTTCTTAGCCCTTGTTTTGGCTCTCTGGTTACGAGGAGAGGAGCCAGGACAGCTCATTCATTCTCTGGACACAAACATTTCTGATAAGCCTTTGCTAGAAAGGGTTACAGGGCAACCAAATAATCAGAGTGTTTCAATTCTACCCTGGCAAAATGAAAGCACAGCCACAGCATGGAAATGTCTGTTGTGACAGGAAGGAGATGCTCCACAGCATCCAGTC
The DNA here is from genome assembly GCF_009819885.2 of Catharus ustulatus. Classification (NCBI taxonomy): domain Eukaryota; kingdom Metazoa; phylum Chordata; class Aves; order Passeriformes; family Turdidae; genus Catharus; species Catharus ustulatus. Next base: position 4,400,795 of record NC_046236.1, on the reverse strand, counting down.
GAATGGCAGGTCTCAAGGGGCACAAATCAGCCACTGCCTTGCTCTAAAATAATCACTGTCCTCCCAACACTGCCATAGAACCACAGCACAGAACTCACAGATCTCCTGTACCTGTGTTCTGGCCAAACTCCAAATTATTGCCTACACCTGATGCAGCATTCCCAGGCAAGGCTGGAGTCCCCAGGCTGGCTGCAGACACAGGGTATGTGCAAACCATGGGGGATGTTAAAGGTAACCAGGCTGGAGGGACTGCAGGGGAAGGAGCAAGAGAAGAGCTACACAAAGTGCTGCAAACTCATTAGTGTTCTCAGCTGTGTGCAGTGCTAATTACTGAGGTTTGCTCAGCCACAGATAGATCCACTCCCAGGTAACTGCAAACCCCACAGAACATCCCCCCACCCACAATCTCTTTTTCCTTAAGTGAACAATTATTTTGAACCGTTGGAATTGAAATATTAGGGGGTTTCCTAAAGCAGACTCAAATCAGAGGAGTGGGAAGCACTTTTTGTAAATGAGAATAAAGAAGAAAACCCTGAGCAAAAGCACATTGTAAACTCCAGAGCTATGGTACTTAAAATAGAATTTATAACTGCTTCTGGAATCAAAATACAATTCAGACACTGACAACAAGGCTTTTCAAAATCACAAAAGCCATGATTAGAATTTAAATGCACACTAGGTTTATTTCTGCTTTGGCCATATCATGTAATGCAAAAGCACAGTGGAAAACATCAAGGCATTATAAGACTGAAAAAGTGCAGTGCAAAATCTCAGTAACAAGCAAACTAATTCCCACTCTTTCAAGCTACCTCTACCTCATGCACAGTAACTATTTCCCAGTAATTAACTGTTCAGTAAGAGAGGGCAGGGGTGGTTTTGAAAGGCAACTCGAGTGAGTTCAGGGTGAGCAGCTTTGCACAACACCTTCTCTGTAGAAGTGATGCAGCTGCTCTATGTACCCAAGACAGGGAAGGAAAACGCCCAGCCAAGAAGGGCTAAAAGGTTTTTCCTCCTGAAAATACCACAAGAGTTTTACCTGATCCTTCAATTTTACATTCCGCAGGATTATATGTGGGAACATCAGAGTTTAACATATCTCTTAGCCAAATTTTGTGTGATAAAAAATCACTCAAATTTTGAGACTTTGGGTAAAAATCTAACTTTATATATGTAAGGGAATATCCAATATTTCAAATTCAATACTTCCTCAGAAGACCACTAATCAACACCACCCAAAATGAAAGATTGGACAAAATTTAAGATCTGTCAGCTACTGCTGTCAAAGCAGCTGACAGACATCTCTCAGCTTCTAAGTTACACTAACAGTGCCACAGTTTGTCTGAGAGAAAGAAAAAAATAATCTTGGAAGACACAGATTGTTCTTCACAGCTGAAAGGCAGTCTCATATTTCAGCTCCTTACCACTCTCCCAGTGACGGCTGTCTCATCTAACTTTTTGAAGCCTATGGAGGAAATACTTCATTCATCGTGAAAATAACAGTAATTAAACTTAACTTTATCTTGTCAGCCAACAATGTGCTGGCCCATAGCTGTGTGGGTTAATCAAGTGTGATGGGAGTTGATGTATCTGAGTGAGCAGCTGCCAAGTAACCCTTCTGCAGCAGCTGGAGGAGGCAAATTCTCGGCTGTGGGTGTAATTTTGTGCATTTTTCTTACTGTCACAATATTAATCTCCTTCTTGAGTCGAAACTGTAAAAGCTTGAAACTTAAAAACCAGCCAAGGAAAGAGAAAACCTTCTGCCTGACCCAGCTCCCCAACCATCCAGAAAAGCCCATGTCCAGTGCTGAAGGGAAGGAAACGATCCTGGGGTGACAAGCTGTGGGAGAAAATGGGGCACAGCAGCACAGAGAGGATTGGTTTTGCTTCACAGACCAGAGAGGCCACCGTGGCCAGAGAAAGGCTTGGGTAGCAAAGAACCCTGTGACTCCATTTCCTTCCCTCCTGTTTGTTACCCGGGGGGTCAGGGAGTGGGAGAGGATTTAACTGTGCTAATAGGCACTAGATGTGACTTTGAATCTAAATTTAGAGCAACACAAGGCTCAAATCCAAAGCACCACTAGTATAAACTTTAAAATATATTTATCCTTTTACAGATCTCTGTTTCATGTTTCTCCTTTATTGCTGCAGTTCTCTGAATGTACTTGTCCATAATTCTCTGTACCTACAACCCTTGGATGAGCATCCTGAATTGCAGTATGGGCATCAGATGAAAGTACAGCTGTGAACAGGATAGTTTGGAACATCTAAAAATGTCTCAGATATTTTTGCCAACATGTAGCGCTCATGACACTGAATTTCTTTGCAAAGAGAAAGCAGTTGTATCTCCAAAGCATGAGGTGAGCCATCAAAATTATCCTGACTGATAACAAATCCACAAAAAAAGCTCTCCCAGCAACTGCTCATTTGGGGAGTCAAAAGTCACTGGAAAGCATACTTATTTCAAAGGCCATTTAGGACACAGAAGCACATCACTTATTTGAACAAAGCTGTGTATATATATATATATTTTTTTTTTTTTAAATCAAGTTTTTGTACCTTGAAATCTACTGACTTTGGCAATCCTATTAACAACATGAGCCCTGTTATCAAACAACCAGCTGTATTCAGGAACAAAACAGAATAGAGTGTATCTTGATTTTAAATTAAAATAAATAGCAGCTCCTGACGTTTTGATAAAATACAACATGTGCCCCAACTACCTTTTGAATACCTGCCAACAACATGCCAGTCACAACACACACTTTGAAAGATAAAGAGAGGCATTAAAAAGTAAGTGGTTCTGAAGCAAACAAAAAGGCATGTGCAAACAAAATGTTTCTGGCTACCTGCATCCGAAGAGTTTTGCAAACTTTAACATACTGGTGGAAAAAACTGGCCTTACAGTTTATTTAAAACATGAGACCTTTACTTTAGAAAACAATAATCTTCAATAAATAATCAGCTCAGCAGTGGTTAATTCCTGACAAAATGATAAAGAACTAGACTCATACCATGCCAGGATGACTGATAGCATAAGCACTGATGAAACTAAATGAAGCCCCTTACACGTCTGCACTTCACTCCTTGTTGCTTTTGTTGATTATGCAAGAGGGACGTGACTGTCCTTGTGTGTTTACTTTAGGGGACTTCAGACATTAAAAAGAAAAAAAATAAAAAGATGTAGAAAAGATTAAAATAATCAAAAGCTATAACTGAAATCAGGTTTGCTTGGTGGATAGCTGGCAAAAGGTGTGCAAAAGAATATTCTGCATGCAGCACCTTGGATGTCTGGGTTCACAATAAATAAATGCTAATTATTTATGCACTGAACAGGTACTTCATACTTTTGGTGAAATCCAGATCGGATGGAAAAGGATGGAAAAAGACAAAAAAACCACTTCAAGTGGGAAACACTTTAGAGCAGATTTTGCTCATCCTGGTCTTGGATATTAATAAACGAGAATGTATGGCCTAAGTAATTCAGCAGTGCAGGGCATAAATATGAATGTCCTCTAAAACCACATGGCTAAAAATCTCCCACCTCTCATTGCCAGCACTGCCCTCCTCCAGCACTGGCTGTGCTGATATGTAACATGTTATTTCCTCCTCTTGAACAGTTTTGTAGCCTTAGGATAATATGAATAAAAAATATGCACCATCATTTATAGAAAAACTACTTTTATCATTACAATATAGCAGGCAGAGTTCAGAGTCTCATATGCACATGGTTAATTTAGCTCTGCATTGCAACAAAATCTCTATGTGATCCAGTCAGGCCTCATGTCTCTTTCTAGATTCACTGAGATGCTTTAAAAACAGTAAAAAACAAGGACATTTTTCCATTTGCATAATTTTCCAAGCTTCACATTTACATACAAAATGAGGAAGAAAACAGTTTCTAAGAAAGCAGGAGGAATTGCAGCCCCTTCTTCTCCAGATCACTTTAACTAGTTCAATTATCACGTCACATGAAAACCATCCTTGTGTTTTATATTTACTGTGTTATGAGAAAATGATGAGCCTTTCATTAAAAAAATAAAGCCACTATGTGCCCTGGATTTTAGTAAAACCTCTCTAATGAGACCTCAGATTAAAAAAAAATGAAAATGTGATCCATTATATTTCAAAATGGAAAATGTCCAGTCTATCTCAAGAAACCTTTATGTGCATATTTCATCTGCTTTCTGCTGGATGGGAAAAACAGAATCAAGTTGAAAAGCAAATACCAACAGCTACACAGTCTAGCAAAACTGAAAGCTTAATTGCAATTAACTTCAGTTCATGAGCTACTCTTTGATATGGCTGAGTTAGGAACTTGTTTGAATTTGAATTTTCTGAACCAGTAAAGGCATGTAATCAAATACTCTCAAAGTAAACATTTAAAAGATGTTTCCAAACTCTCAAAAAAACTATGGATTGTTTTTCTATCATTAATGTACAACATTACACCAACTTAGGTCAGCATTAGAATCAATTTTATTTTTAGACAGCTTGAAATTCTAATTTCTCCACAGGAAAAGCAAAAAGCCAGAGTAGCACCTGATACCAGCTTGCCATTCTTCTAACAAATTGTGGAAGGAAGACATGGAAAATGATCTTTAACCAGGTGTGTGTCCTGGTACTAAAAGGTTCTACAGGCAAGACATTCTCGCGGCTCTCACTCTCTCCATCCCCCAAGGCAAGCTGAATCCTCCCATCAGTTCACACACCACGACACGAACACTGCACAGAACAGAGAGCACCGCTCTGCCATCAGGGCCTCACAAAACCCACCAAGCACTGGCACTGCAGTCAAGGATTCGTGCTCTGCCCCCCTGGCTGTGAATCAGCCAAGCTCTGCAGAGGCAGAGTTCACGCCCAACCGCCATGCTTTGGGAATGTGAGCCCCAGGAATGCAGGCATGCAGGGTGGCACCCCCAGGAGCAGGGCTGGGCTCTGGCATGCAGGGACAGTCACCCAGAGAGGGGGCTCATGCACTTACCGTTCGTGTAAGGGTTGACGGTCTTTTTATTTGTCATTACACGTGCTGTGGCATTATTTACCTAAGCACATAGAACAGGGCATTAGAAAGGGTTACGGGGAGGGCCCGTGTCACTATTAAACGCATGCATTATTACTGCTATTAGTCATGTGAAAATAAAATGCAATTTAATTTATAGAAGGCAACAGGTGCATAACAAAATCATACTATTTATAATTACATTTACTTTCATAACCATTTTAACTTACAAATCATTTCAATAAAGCAACATCATATCATTTAAACTTTAATAAAAAGACATTAAAAGCAAATTAAAAGGTACTGCATAATTTAAGACTTAAGAGCATGCTTGTATTCCATGATAACACTGATACAATAAATACTCAAAACAGAAAAAAAAAAAAAAAAAGATTATATGAAGGAACATGCAGTGGAGTAGAAAGGAAAGAGACAAGGTACAAGGAAACAAAGAAAATGTCAAAAAAGGGACAAACGAATTTTAGCAGTGTGCAACATAACCCTTTAGAAGAGAAGTACCATTGGAAAAGCAACATCTAGCATTCAACACTTGGAACAAGAGCCTTTTTCATTGCAAGAATTAACAAAATCATTCAAGCTTTAAAATCACAGCTAACAAAAGGATAAAAAGAGGGTGCATTATTTAACACAATATGGAGTTAACAATCTGAGTAAGATGTGCACGAAGTCATATCCTCAATCCAATCAGTGCCTCCCAGGCTTGCTTAAAACGTACACTCAATTACAGGCGTACCAATATATAGAAAAAAATGTAGCATCAAGAAAACTTAATACAACAAGTCAAAAAAATCCACGTGGTATATCAGCGCTAAATACGTGAAACGGCAGATGGACTTCTCCACTTACCATTCAGCACCATCGCCAGCATGGGTATGTATACAGTTACCATGGTTACTGAGAGTTTGGTGAGGGCCCTAAGCGCTACCGTCGAGGGGGGAAAATGAAAAGGCAAAATATGCAACATCTTACTCAAAAGACGACAGCATTTTCAATTGGTAATTCTTTTTCTTTTTTTTTTCTTTTTTTTTTTTTTTTTTATTTCTAACAAATACGACTGAGGCAGTGTTGAAGGGGATCCAGTGGTGTGGCAAACCTGGGTGGAGGTTTTTGGAGGTGGGGATGGTTCAGGCCATCCCACCAAAGAGCCTCATGGCTTCATTAAAATTAAGTGTGAAAATTGCTTGGTCTCTAGTCTGGCTTTGTTTCTTGAGCATCTTTTGGATGCTTCTCTACCAGTCTGAATTTTTTGAAAACCACTGTGGATCCCACATCAACCCTGCAGCAAAAAGAAAAGAAAAATAAAAAACAAAAATAAAGAAAAAAAAGAAAACAAAACAAAAAAAAAGAAAATAAAAAACCAACTTTTTGTTTGTTTTTGTTTTGTCTGTCACACTTTTTTTTTGTTGTTTTCAATTTTTCGAATTGTTTTTTTTCTTTGCTGGTTTTTGGAATCTACTGCACCCATTGATTTACAAAACATCCAAAATAATAACTTCAAAATATTAAAGCTTTCTTTTTTTCAAATCTGTCATCCACCATTCAGCAATAATGATAATAATAATAATAATTACAAAAGAAATAATAATAAAAAACCCAAGTAAGGCCAGATTCTCTCTCTTTATATATAAATATATATATAAACAATGGGAAGGGGAAAAGGGAGCACACAGAAGACACCAATGATGCATCTGAAACAACAAATGAGAGTGAAGCAGACATTTATAAAAAAGATGAAAAGGAAAATATTTTGAACATGCACCTCGATTTTACGGCCCTCTACCACGGTGCCGTGTAATTTCTCCCTCGCCCTGTCCGCATCAGCACTATTTTCGAAAGTTACGAAACCAAATCCCTGCATGCAGGAGGGAGAAGGGGGGAAAACAACATGCACATTATTATTTCAGTCAATGACCACTTGTTTGCTTATGTTCTCTCTCTTTAATTTAATATTTTCTTGTCCTCGCTTCATTTCTGTAACATGCAAATTAGAAAAATTATAATTGTATTGAGATGTGCAATAAATAAGCAACAAATGTGAACAAATTTTTTTTCCTGTCATCAGTTAGATAATACCCTCTGAGAAAGTCAAAGAATGATACCAAAAATACCTTTCTACATGTCACTACAGAGGAAAATAAATCTAACAATAAGAAAATTAAATAAAAATAAATTACAGTGTCTTCACATAAAAAAAAAAATGAACTAATGAGAAAAGAAAATGAACCACATCTTAATGACATGCAAATATATCAACAAAATAAAAAACATGTGCACAAAATTCAACACTGAATGTCAATATACTCTAAACATTGCCTACTTAGTCATGCTGTGATCATAAGAAACACTGTTCCCATGCAACACTAGGGTAACTTAAACTTTCGTCAAACTATACAGCCTTTACTTATTTTTTTATAAAAGGAAAAAGAAAAAAAAAGAAAACCACCAACAAAACAAAAGTACTTTCAGAACAAAGTATAAACTTTCTTGTATTAACAGATCAAAGAAAATCACATGATGTGAATAGGAAAAGAAACTCTGATAAAAGAAGAAAAATGCAAACGTTTGAATAAGTTGAACTGCTTAATTTACTTGTTCTGCATATTATTTTCCACATATAGAACATGCAACTGGTAAAACTCCAGAATCCCACATTAGTGGGACAAATCTGAAATTCTGCTTCTGACAAACGCCCTCCTTTATAATACTACACTAAAACAAACATTTCAAATCCTACTAAAATATCTTTTATGCCCTAAATTAAATTAAACACTGTTTAAAATGGCAAATATTTTGGAAAAATCTGACAGTGAAAAACATTTTAGAAAAATACACCAACCCTTTGAAGTAATTCTTGCATTAGCACTGCAATGCCTTTGCATGCCTCCCAAATTTATCCAAAGGCTCCTCTAACAGCTCTGAGCTTTCGCATCCAGAACCATTTCCAAGTTGCACATGGTGCTTTGCACACAGGTAGTGCTCACATAGTTTAAGTGCCACTAAAAATGGGTTTTTAAATTTCTATTTTAGCCTGAACTCTGTTTTGCTCCTGAGAAACCAGCCACTCACCACAGCTTCTCATCTCCCTTTGCTGAATTTTGCCAGGGTTCACCCACTTCCTCTCTGCAGTGCTACCTATTACACAAAGTGACTGGGTTTTTTTTTTAAAAAAAGGGAGGGATAGTAACAAAAAGAAAGGGAAAACATTTCTACATTCATTTACACAAAGGGGAAACCAAATACCAAACTAAGATAAAACTAACATCAAGCAGTGAGAAAAAGAATGGGTATGGACTACAGAACTAATTAGTCAACCATCAACCAAAAAGTAAAGCAACTCCCAGGACAACTCCCTGGGTTATTTGGGCTATTTCACCTACTCAAAGAGCTCAGTTATTTATTCCCATTGATAATGCAAAAAGTGACATTTGTGTACAGCAGTGGTCAGTCTCTGTTTCGTGCTCTCCAAGGCAGCTCAAGCACAGCTCCCTTTTGTTCCCCGATAAATCCAGCCTGGAGCCTGAGCTCTGACGTGCCCTGTCACAGCTGCAGCTCCAGCCATTCTCAGAACACCTCATTCCACACATTTTCTCCACACCACCCTCCACAACTTTAGCACAAGGCCACAAAACACTGAGGATGTAACTCTCTTTTTCCCAAAGCACCAGGTGTGGTGAGAGAAAGTAAATCCCTCTCCTCAGCACTAATCTCCACGGTTTAGATCCCCGGACAGGATTTTCTTATACCCATCCTTAACTTTACACTTTTATTTCTTCTACGAATGCTTCTTCCCATCTTGTAAAGCTCCTAATTTAGGATGCCATTAAGAAAATTTCACAGCAGAAAACATCACTGGGTCCATGGATCTAAGCAGAGTAACTCCATTCAATAGAAGAATTTCCCCCAATTCTGTTTGGTTTTTCCCTATTCTCTTGCCTGAGCAATTGTCCCTTCTTGGAATTGTAAACATTTTGTGGGAGTTGAGTCAAAATTTTCTGTAACTCTCCTTAGCTCACAGCACTACCAGTTAACTTTTGTTCAAACAGCTAAAGAGAAAGATAAAAACCTAATTATACTAAAAAATCAGAAAAACATACAAAGTGGAGCCACAAACCAAGATAAGACAGGGACTTCAAAGATTCTGAAAACAATACTCATTGTAATTTTAATTTCTTATGTTGTACTTATAATCAACACTACTTAAGCTCTTACTATTTATGCAAATCTTTAACTTTACCTGGCTGACAGAGAATCTCAAGAACAAAACACAGATTCGCCCATCACACATTCAAATACCTACACAAACACTTTAACATCAATTTAATATGCAGCTGAGTTAACAGCTGCATTCTATTAACTGGTAATGCAAATATCTGCCTTTTATTTTTAAAATCTGTTAAGTGATTTAATAATAGCCAAGTTAGTATGCGAGAAGCTTCTGATTTAATTTGGGAGGCATGTTGGAGTTCTCCTTATTTGAAGAAATAGGTGCTAATGTAATATACACTAGATACACATTAATACATACACACAAACAGATTTCTGAATGTACATATAGAGATGTCTAGAGCGTTGATTTATAACTGATAAAAAATGTCAAAAATTCAAAAGTTATCAGTGTTGCTGTATATTTTATCAAAGCTTTCTTCATTATTATTATACACTCAAACAAGCAGAAATTTGTACTATGAATCTTTCATTGTTTAAGGGTTTTCTTTTATGGAAGAACTCTCTTCTGAAAAATGATTTTATAATTTATGCTGGTGTTCTAATGTTAAAGTTTTTTTGAATATGCAATTCCATTTTTCTTAACTAGTATGGCATGAGAATGAGATTACTTTTGTTGTTTTTGCAGCAATCGTTTAAAACATAAACTATTAGAATAAAAAGAAAGAAAAAGAAACAGAAACAAAAACATATTCTAGCAATTCTTATGCCAAACTGCAGCTAGAAACAAATTTGAATTCTGATCCTGCAAACTTTGTTACCTGTACTCAGTCTGAAACCACTTAGTAGTCCTTTCAGTTTCAGTGGGATTTTATGAAAACATAGATAAGCACTGCCAGGAATGGGACTTTAATCTGGTGCATCTTAATTCCTACAGAATGGACACGAAATGATCAGATTAAAAAAAAAGGAAAAAGAAAAAAAAAAAAAGAAAAAAAAAAGAAAGAACAGAAAAAAGATGTCCTATATTTCTTCTTCCTTAACTTTCCATTTGATTGAGAGAATCAAAATATTCTGTAGCTATTCCTGAAATAACTCTGAGCAAGGGGAGGAGCAGCCCTGAGCTGTGGGGTGCACCCCAGCACTGCCTCGAGCATCTCCAGCAGCTCCCTGGAGACAGCTGGGCTGCAGCCCTGATGTGCAGGAGCATTTATTAACAACAGTCTGACCTGAGCAGTGTGCAATGAGGCAGGCATGTTACAAACCCAGCCAGGAAAACCTTTTCCTTCTGAAATACCTTCTAGGTTCTTGCCTTTAGCACTAGGCACTGGGATGTTTTCACGCTGCAAAGCCCAACGTCAAAAAAAAAGCTCAATTTGGGAACACCTCCTTATGCCATCCCCCAAAACTTTAACAAAACCTTACACTGGTGCAGCCCAGTGCAGGTGTGGTGGTTAAAATATGCACCCAGGTAAGATTTAGGGGCTAAACAAAAGTTTAAACTCCTCCCCCAGGTGCTCAGCTCCACCCCATCAGCACAACCAGCAAAGGGGCAGTGGGGGATGGCTCTGGGAAGTGATGGGATTATGCAGCAGCAGCAGCTCTGGACAATCTAGGTCTTTTGCAAATATTATTGAACAACTATAATTTAACAATAATAAATTTTGGCCAGAGTAGGAGATTCTAAGCCACCAAATTCCATCAATTTTAGTTGTTTACTGAAAAAGTGATGAATGTTCCAACTGAGTTTGGGCTGGCAGGCAAGGGGATTAATTAATGTCTGAATAATAAACCAAATCTCAGCTGTTCCATTTAGGTGAAAAAAAAAATAAGGTTTTAACTTTAGAAAACAAATATTAACAGAACAAAAATATATCTAACATAGATTTTTGATGTATGTGAGTCTTAAAATATGAAAGGTTACAGTATGTCTAGAACAGGGATAACATTCCATTGCTAATAATAAATGATATATGAGTTACAGGAAGATTGAAACATTAGTGAATAAATTTTTTAGTGTGTCTGACATGGCAAGAAAAGGAAAAAAGATATGCATATGACAGACATAAACCCCTACAATGCAGCTGATATCACAGGTGAACACACTGGGCTACAGCTTTGCCCTAGCTGATCCTGATGCAGCCCTGGCCATTCTATCTTGCTTTATTTCTTAAATACTGAATAAATTCGAGTATGAATTTAAGGCAAAATAATTTTGCAAAAAAAATATTAAATGCTTGCAATACAATAAGAACTCTTTTAATAAAATAAATGCTAAAATAGATTGTATTCAAAGGGTTGGTGTACTAAGGCTTTATTTAAAGAGGAAAACATCTGCACTTAATCTGCAACAATTACGTATTTTCTCAGCTAATTACTAAAGAGGAGAGTTACTAGGTATCATTAGCATCTTTCATTTCAATAAAGGAAAAAATACCTGTACTAATACAAACCTGCCTAAAAACCTCTTTAACTATGGACTCATCTTATAAAATAAATGAAATAATTACCTTTGAAGAATAAGGACAGTGAAAATCAACATTCCCATATAACAGATGACAGTTAGGAGTAGTTAAAATTACCCCCTTTGAAAGATATGAGTCCAATGATTTTCATACTGCTTAGAAAACTGACTGACAGCTCAGGAGGTATTTCCACTAACCTAAAATTTCAGACATTATTTTGTCACAGCAGTGCAGTTGTTTCCTTTTACTCATACATTTTAAACAAAACAAAAAATTCCACAGGTGAATTAAACTGCTTACCTTTGAGCCTCGCTCATTAAAAATAATTTCAACATCTAAGATTTTACCAAATTGCTGCAAAGAAACAGAAAAAGTTACATGAAAATAAGTTCATTAATAACTTTAACCCTTCTATCTTATACAGTACCAATGTTTGTTTCAGGAAATGGTGTAATGCTTTAAAAATATTAAACAATATAAAACCAATTATTTTTAAACACAAAAAAGGGCAATATTATTTCTAAATTGTGGGCATCATTATGCTCATTACAATCACTCTACAGAGGAATCTGAAGCTCAGTGAAGCCCCTGACAGAGGAAAGAGAGTTGAACTGTGAGCACAGTGAAGTAAAAGTCCCAAATTTCTGCCCATAACAAGTGAAGGAGTTTGGTTATTTCTGCATTACAGGAATGGGATTGAACCAGGTGGGACTTTTGTTGGACTGAGGATTTCTTCCCAGCCTTGCTGAAATAGGTAAACATTATTCCCTAAGAAGTTTTGTCTTACTGGGGCATAATTTGAAAAACTAGAATGGACACTCACTTTGAGGGGATTTTTTTCTCTGCTTTGTATTTTATTATAATATCAGAAGTGGCTTTTATTCCTAATGACCTTCAATAGCCCTCAATTCCCTAGACATTCTCTGCACACACAAAAGCTGAACCCAGCTGCTAGTCCCAGAGGAAAGGCCCTGTTGGACCTGGCTGAGGAAGGGAATAAATGTCAGAACACTTTCTGTCAGGACACATTGTGAGGTGCCAATGTAATGAATCAGGGGGTCATTCCTCTTATTTCATGTGTCATTAACATGCAGTATGGATCAGGGCTGGCATTGGTAAGAGACCCAATATCCTAAACAAACAGGTAGAAATTAGAGGCAGGCAAATGGAGAATAATCCAACAAGAGTCCCAGGACCTGCAGAAATGAGCCTGTACTCCAGTTCTTTTAATATACAATAAACAATTGCAGGCCAGAAAGGACAGTATTCCTTCTCTAGCTTATTAAAGACTTTCAACTTGGCCATGAAAAATCAACCATCATTTGGTATACTTTGGCTTATTTCTTGCTCTTGCATTCACCCTTTAATTAATGTTTTAACTGCAACTTCAGCCTTAATGCAGACATGGACTTGATATTTAAACAATTCTCCTCTGTCATGTTCATGTCCATGTAAAAAGATCATCCGCTGTGTGTATAATGTGGGCATGATGCAGACCTGCCATATTTCATGGGAAATATTTCATTTTTCTATTTCAGAAGCTAAATGTTTTCTGTTACCAAGTCATTCTGGATGTCAGCTGGAAACTCCAGCCATTCTCCAGTGTCATTCTTTTGAGACCTATGACTTAGAAACATTGAAAGGAAATGTGTTTATTCATTTATAAATTACTACAATACCTACAAAAATACTTTCATTTAATTTTTTTTCAAATAAAACCTATTTTAAGTGGTTTGTTTAGTTAAATAAATTAGCATATTTTTTCCCTGGAGGATTAATTATCATGCCTTCTGCTATTCTGCTGATGAGCTGGGAGCTGTGTTCAGGGGAGGTGACTTGTACCAAGTCAGATCCAGCAGAACAGGCACTCATTTCTCAGTACTACACCAGGATTCTTTTTCCAGGGACTGTTTCCATCAGAGGAATAAATACTGAGAAACACCATATTTTGACTCACATACAAACACATTAGAAGAACTTAAAAATCTGAGCTGAACATGAAAGATGGAAAGAAGTATAGAGCCACTGAATAACCAACTGTAATACAGGAGAGAATTTGGGTTTAGTGAGGCAAACAAAGACAGTGAGAGTCACATGAATCCTTCAGAGTGCTCACTTGGGTTCTAATAGATGTTCAAGTACAATTTCTAGATTAGGTTTAGTAGCATTTCAAGCTAAAGCTGAGAGTTCTTGGCTCAGGGAGTAGAAACCCAGTCTAAGCTCTCCTGTTTATAATCCTATTGCTGATGGCATGTCCAGGGTCTGTGTGAAACACAGGGGATGTGCTTGAAGACACCTGTGTCCTGGGGGGAAGCACAAATTGAGACTTACAGAAAAATACTAACAAAAACCTTTAAAGCCTACAGATCTACAAAGCCTGTGGAGATGGGTGAGGATTCTTGTGTCTGAGCTTTATGCTGAAATTCAGCCTGTGCCTTCTTTTTGGGCCCCTTACTCAGGAGGTCAGGCACTGTTTAACATCACCCTCTCCAAAATCAGTAAATGCAGGTGATAAATCTAGATGTGTACAGCAGCAATATCTATGCATTTAAACCACAACAGATAACTTTCTGTGAATGCAGTACAAAGCATCACATCCAGCAGAATCTGTACCATTTCTTTTCCTGGTTGTGACTGGCAAATCAGATGTTTGATTATACATTGATTAAAGGGGAATCTTCCCTAAAAATGGTTAAACAGCTTCAATCAGAGATACGGCCCTCACAGCTGCCAATAATACAACATACCTATGGCAGTGTAAAGGTACGAAAAGCAGCAATAAACGATGAGCACTTACACCAAACATTTGTCTAAGATCTGGATCCCGGAATCTGAATGGTATATTTGAGACGTGGAGCCGTTTGGGCTGTGATTTGTTTTCTGTGTTTTCAGAAGATTGTGTCTGTTGCTGGCCATCGGTCTGTGCTGCATCATCTGTCTGCTAAAAGGGTAAAGCAAAATAAAACACACTGTAAGTATTTCTGACATGTTTAATACAAGGGGGTGGGCTTAAATTCTCAAAAAACCCCAAAAAACCAACAAACCAACAAACAAAAACAAACCATAAAAGAAACCAAACTAAAAAAACAGTTAAATGTGCTCCAAAGTAGTGAGGAATACCAGAAGTTTAAATAGATGAAAATCAAATCCATTTCTGTCTCAAGAGCATACATTTTCAGTGATAATATGTATTTGGAATAAACTGAGAATAAGTAGGTTATTATTTGTAGATTTGCTCAGCCATTCTTAAATAATGAACGAATATATCTGCCTACATGATTGTAGAAACTCCTGTGACCTCTTCTGTGTTTGCCAAGGTAAGGAAAGGAATCTGCAGTCCAAATGCTGCCTGCTCACAGAGCAAGCCAGACACTTCCAAATCAGATTAGTGCTTTCATTCAGAGGCCACTGGGACTCCAGAGCAGGCAGGTAACACATCTCCTGCTCGTTGCTGGTTCTGAGCAGTGCTGATGGGCACTGGAGGCTCATTCTGTCCAGATAAATGGTGGCCATTACAGAAAAGGCCTTGAGTTGTGAGAGGGAACAGAAGTTTAATCAGTGCTGAAGGTTGCCTGACAGAAGTGTGAGACTCAGAAACAAAGTTTTGCAGATTTTCTTCCTTGCCAAAATGAGGTTATGCCACGGTACTTCTTACAGGGACACTGTTCTCTGGTTTTAAAATTCCGGTTTAAAATTGAAAGACGTTGCCACGTGTTATGATTTAACAAACAAATTATAAAACCCCAGGGAGATGAGGAAAAAACATAAAATGCCCCTCTCATCCAAAAGGTAAAATTAACCAATGCTGGTATATCAGTATGTTATAAAAACTACTGCTCTCTGTTCTTTAATTATATCCTACAGTGCCTAATTAATTACTGCTTGTACAGCACACAGGGTCTGCATGCTATGTTAAAACAGCACAGTCACACTTGTTTGCATGGGCAGAGGGGTTTGGAAGAATAGAAGGGGAAAGAAAATAGTTGAATGAAAAACTACAAGGATGATCTGGCAGCTATCACTCTCTTTGCTCTGCGTTTTCCTTCTAACCCCATTGTTTTTCTAAGTATTCATCTTTTTCTTGTGTGCTAATGTGACATTCAGTTTGTCCTTCTGACTTTTTTCATTTAAAGATCAAAAAGAAGAAATTACCTATTTCCTGCTAGTATGAAATTTCTTTTAGGAAACAACAGTTTAAGCAACATAAAAAATGGTTAAATAAAATAAACCTTACCACACAGTTTTAGTACCAACAAGCCTGCTGAAGAGGAAGCAAAAGAACTCAAACAGAACACATCATTTACATCAGCAATAACTACATATAAATTGAATTCTAGCAAGTGAAATTCAACAATATCCTCCCTAGAGAATACAAATGTTCTCAAATTAGAAGTACTAACATCTGTATTGCCTACACTTTGTGCTAAGAACACTTTATTTATAAAGGTCTTCATTTCTGCAGCATCATCCATCAGTAGCAACTCTGATATTTCACAGCATACCATGAGACTCTCACAAACTTTTGTGTGCACTGAAGAAAGATTTACAAGTGATCCAAACAAATAATTGGATCAGATCAAGTGTAAACATAAAACTGAGTCAGTGCCATCACATCTCTATCTGCTACTCCCTGAACTCACAGGCCCACAAAGTAAATAATTTATCTTTATGAATATTTAGTGCTTTAAATAGAAGCTATTGTACATAGCTGTCAAGAGACAAAAAATGTTCCATGCTAATCCATTGTTATCTAAAATCAACTCAAAAATTTAGATTTTGAGGTAACAGTTTCACCCAGAGACACCACAGGGATTATTTTCTACCTTTGGGCATAAAAGGTGAGAAATACGAAAGAAATTTGGTATGTGAGAGCAGGTGGGGAATGACAGACTGGAAACTCTTGAAATACAACACTCCAGAAGAATTTGAGGTCAATTAGATTAATCTGAAGAGAACTGAATAATTCTGAAGGTGCTGTTAAGCTTCAGGAACAGAGGGTGCCCCAGGAAGAAATTATATAATCAGTGTCCTGTATAAATGCAAATCGAAAAGACTAATCTCTGCTCATTTTATGCATAGAAATGAGGAATAGAAGGGCTGAACTGTGCACCACGAACATCCCAAAATACTGGCAGCAACTGCCCTACCAAGCAGCTGAACAGATTTGGTCAACAAAATCCAGTGAGGTTTCTGAAGGTGGTCTTAAAATGGAGTTACAAATAATGGGTGAAGAGGATAAATCCAGGTACTGCTATTTTTTGGGCCTTTGGTTGGTTTTACCATTTTTCAAAATATGTTTTATTCTAAGAAGCCTCAAATTTACACTCAGCACAGAATGTCTCAGAGTCTGGGCAGTGAGGACTGAAAACCAGAAATTTTAGCAAGCCACTGTCATCAACAATTCCTAACTGTCCATGACCCTCAAGATCCCTGGGGCAGAATTACCAGGGCTAAACCATTTAGAACATATCAAAAGCCTTGGCAATGTAACAGGCTCTTTACAAAGCACATTATCACCCAGAAATCCAAGGGTGTGCCTGGGAGAGCTGGGCAAGGATAACCTCGAATTGAAACTGGAATGTGAAGATTATGCAAAAATTTCCAAGTAGCACCAAGGAGGTAAAACACACAGGGGGCAGAGGACAGGCTGGATTTTCTGAAATCCCAACCCAGGCAACTCTCAGAGCTCTGTGGACTCACAGAACCAGAATGTAATTTATCTCACACATACATAATACATTTCAGGAGAATACCTTCACTGCCAGAGGACCTCAAGAGTGGTGTCTGATAGTCTTTTAAAAATTAATTGATGTTAGGATGTGGCATTATCCTTCCTCCATGCTGCAAGTCTTGCATGCAATCAGGCTGCTGATGGCCCCTATTGCACCACATATTTGCAATAATAAAATATGCAAGATTCCTAATATATGATAGCCTTAAAACCTATAATGAAAGTTATAAATACAGAAATAGAAGATCAAATTGCCACTCACAGCAAAACAAATTGAGGTGAGCTCCCTTTACTTCAGTGAGCTATCAAAGAGGGCATTTCAGAAAAAGATTTCTGTTTTTTCATATAAGATAATTTCAGTATAAACATTTGGTAATCAAATTCATCATCTGGAGAGATAATACATATTGTTTTATACAAAAATTCTTTACCTTTAGCAAAATATTTTTCTTTTTGTTTCCTTAACTCAGTTCTAGATACAGAAAGCTTTTATTATTTAAAAAATTTTCATTCAAGTTCTTAAAGACTTCACACTGAAGTAAAATTGTTGAAGTAATTTTTTCTGGTTTCCCTTCCTAGCTTTTCCCTGAGATTTTAAGAAACAAAAATCATACAAGTGAAGAAAAACACTAAACCAAATATTTGTTTGGATAAAATAAATTTGAAAATTTTTTATTTGGGAAAAATATATTACCTCTGTCCCCCACACACCTCTTCCTTTAGGGCCACTTTAATTCAAGTTTGCAGCAATTTTCACTCCAAAATACAACCCAAAACCTTCAGGCAGCCTCAGTGCAGCCCCATTTCCCAGTTGCCTCCTGCCTGGGCACTGGAGTCTGATCTCCGTTGTGGCAAGGGCACCACACCCAGCAGAACAGTGGGCAGTGAACCTGAGATCACAGAGCCTTGTGCACACTGCTTGGGTAGAAAAATCCATTCCTTTCTCCTTCCTGGCTCAGAAATGTTCTGTGTCCCTCTCCATCCATCACTGCAGACAGCCAGCCCTGCAATGTTTCTCACACCGCAATTGCAAGTGTTCCACTTTCCCCCCGTTCTTTTTCACTAATATCTTTCATTTCCTGCAAAACAATGATGGTGTGCACAAAATCTTTCACCTTCCAATCGTGTTTCCAGCACAATGAAATGCAGTCACAGAAGAGCTGTTTGCACACCACTACACCAACGCTGCTCCCAGTCTCAGCTGTTAAAGGCTGAATGGAACACAGACCACAGGAACGCCTGAAATGGAGCTACACCTTTTATCTCTTTAAGGACAATGTGAAAATAAGTAGCAGTGAAACATGAAAAAGTCCTGATCATTCTGCTATAATCTGCAAACAAGCATCTTTTAAACCCACACCAAGTCTAGAGGAAGAACAGCCCAATTGTAGCGGGAATAACCTCTAAAATATTTACAGGTAGAAAAGAAAGAGGAAAAAAAAGAGGAACAGATTATTTTTTCTCAATATGATCAATGGTAAATTAGGTGCTGAGCATCTCATGTATACATGCCAGCATAGGGTAAAGCTCTTCAAAATTTTAAATTTAGCAAAAAAGAAAGCACCCATTGAATTTTTTAATAAATGATCGAAACAGCACCTGTTTTTTCCTGCTGCACCAATCAAGTTATTTCTCAGAGAGAAAGATCTTGTGAATGTCTTCTAGGCATTATTTGATTAAGTTGACAATATTATGTGAGCAATGGTTGGGTACCCACTGTGCTGTACTTTTGACCAAATTGATTTGTGTAATGAACACTTGCTCTGTCTCTTCTCCAGCCTGAACAGGGCTCTTGATTTAACCGGTGGTGCTGGAAGCCAAGTGAATTTACAGCCCCCACAGTCATTCTCTCTCAATCTGGAGAGAATAGCAGCAGCAGTACATGAGCAAGCATAATTCAATACATTGTGCTATAAGCGCAGAAAATAATATCAGAGCTCTGCAATATACCTGTTTGATTTGATTTGTAAACCCGATAAAAAAAGCAATCGAGAAAAGTTCAGCAGAAAATATATATATACGTCCTGAGCAAAAATATAACCATGCCCAATGTGTACAAACTGAAAAAATCATGCATAGTAAATCATCTTCATCCTTCCCTCAGATAATATTGCACATTTTCCATTTTAAAAGGATCTAGATTCTGGAAAGTTACCTTTCCATTAAAAAGTGAGCAAAGAGAATAATTTAAAACCGAGTTTGGGACTTTCTGAAAATGCTGTTTCCCAGATACACGACTAACAGAGAACTGACAAAGTGATGGCTTGTAGCTTTCCTGTTTTCTTAAGCAGATCAACTGATTAATTAATCATACTTGTTTTGGTAAATTTATATTCTGAAAAGTCCCAGTTCTGCAACGGGCTTCCCAGAAGCATAACAACACAGAAAAAAATGGAGTTATAGACACAGATCCATCTGTTTGGGCTTAAATGTTCACACAAAGATGTACACAGGAAAAAATTCTATTATTGTGCTATTTCACAACAGTGATAAACATTACCAGAAGTATCAGTGACTTTTCTTGTGTAATGCATCTCTGTTATCCTTTTCCCTTGAGTAAGATCAATTGTAAGGTCTCATTGCTTTCAGGATATTAAAAGTTGAGATTAATTCTTCAAATTAGCTCTAAAGATAAAAATATTTCCAGGACCTCATACTGCACAGCATGTAGCTCATGCTGCATCCATTTAAGAATCCTTTCCTGAAGAAAATTTGCTCTGTTACTTGTTCTGATCTAATGCAAAAAGCACACAGATGTGGGGCTTGCTGCTATGCAGAAAGAAATAAAGAAATATAATGATATAATCATGCCTGCATTTGATAATTTGGAACTAGATGATCCTTAAGGTCACTTCAACACTAACCCTTCCTGATTATGTTGCTAAGTTTCTGGTGAGTATCTCACACTCCAGAGACGCTTGGTTTCAGAGACACTGCGACTGAAACCCTGCAGGGCAAGCCCTGACCCCCTTGTTTTTAATGGTAAAATTCCCTTTTATTTCACCTGGGTCGCAACTTCACCCTGATGTTATACCCACTTGACAAAGTAATTTCAGCATTACCATTAACCTCACTCTATTTGCCAGATTACAAAAGGTATAATGATCCTGGTTTCATATTCAATATATTCATATTTTACTACCCAGAGCACCAAATGCAAACTGACCAAAGCAATCACTGGGACAGCTCTGACAGAAGCAGGCAGAGGAGCCAAGCCAAGTCCTGCAGGCTGTGCTGTCCCCTCTCCAAAGTGCTGAGCTCTCACCCTGGCCACTGGCCAGTCTATTAATGCCTGAGACCCATTCTCCCTTCCATTTTTCACTAGGGGCAAAAGTGTGTTAGATGTTCAGTCATGCCTATTATCGTTATTAATAAAATCCATCTTTCACAGCTGAGGTGAAACGTGAGACACACACGTTTGGGTTGGGAGTGATGCAGGCAGGGTGTCAGTGCACCTCTGTTAGAGACAGCACACAGCCACCTCCTCTCTGGGACAGCACACAGCCACCTCTCTCTGGGACAGCACACAGCCACCTCTCTCTGGGACAGCACACAGCCACCTCCCATCCAGGACAGCACACAGCCACCTCCCATCCAGGACAGCACACAGCCACCTCCCATCCAGGACAGCACACAGCCACCTCCCCTCTGGGACAGCACACAGCCACCTCCCCTCTGGGACAGCACACAGCCACCTCCCCTCCGGGACAGCACACAGCCACCTCCCCTCTGGGACAGCACACAGCCACCTCCCATCCAGGACAGCACACAGCCACCTCCCATCCAGGACAGCACACAGCCACCTCTCCCTGGGACAGCACACAGCCACCTCCTCTCTGGGACAGCACACAGCCACCTCCCCTGTGGGACAGCACACAGCCACCTCCCATCCAGGACAGCACAAAGCCACCTCCCACCCAGGACAGCACACAGCCACCTCCCCTCTGGGACAGCACACAGCCACCTCCCCTGTGGGACAGCACACAGCCACCTCCGCTCTGGGACAGCACACAGCCACCTCCTCTCTGGGACAGCACACAGCCACCTCCCATCCAGGACAGCACACAGCCACCTCCCCTGTGGGACAGCACACAGCCACCTCCCCTGTGGGACAGCACAAAGCCACCTCCCACCCAGGACAGCACACAGCCACCTCCCATCCAGGACAGCACACAGCCACCTCCCCTCCAGGACAGCACACAGCCACCTCCCTTCTGGGACATTTCCTCCCAGAGGTCCTTGAGCAGTCAGATGAATACAATTTACTCCCAGGAAGACGGTGTAAGGTGGCTGACTCTGACTGGGGCATTTGTTTTAGATATACTGCCAAATACAAGCACACCCCGCTAGAATCCCTTAATCCAATTTACTGACAAATGAAAAGAACCTGAATAATTTTGTGCTTTGCTTCAGCAGTTTCTGACGTTCCACTATTGAACATGCTCTGGGGTTTCAGCAGACTGGGTATTGTTCAGGGCCGAAGACTTGCAAGCAGTAGTGATTATTTCTCTCATTTCTAGATGGATGCATTCTGGATGCTGATACCACAGGCTACAAGAAAGCAGTGCTATTATGGTGATAGCTTATGCATGGAGAGCTAGCAGCCTAAATAAGAGATCATTAATTCTGAGGACAGATAGGAGCAATAAGATAGGTTTCTTAAGCCTCTGGTACTGCAGGACAACCAAAGAGTAATTAATAACTTGGCTACATTAATTATTTCCCCAATTAATCTTCCTTAACAATATGGAATATAGTCCTTATATAGCGCTTTACATTGCCTTTGCTGGTTCATCATTTTTCTTCTAAAATATTCAGCAGGGTCCCAGGGAATAGCATATCAATCATGTCTGCAGGAGAATGACCAAAAGCCATACATTTTTTGACTTTGTGAATATGTCTCAAAACTTGGGCCAAATTTGCTGGCATAAAGAGCAGGTATTACTTTTGAAAGAATATTTGTAAAATGTTTTAAAAGAGTTGTATGTAACCAAGCAGTTGCCAAGTTCATTTAAGGACATCCAGCTGATGTCAGCATATCAGTAACGTGAAATGGGAGAGAAGGAATGATAAAAGGTTTCTTTAATGAATTATTTATTGCTTGCATCGATTCAATAAATATTTCTGACCACCTACTGATCCCATCCACAACATCACAACAGCAATTAACAAAACCTTTCTCTAATTAGCTGCATCCTGGCTCCATTAGCCAAGAAGGAAATGCATGCACACTATGCATATCTTTAGAAGTTCACACTATGTATCATACAACTCAATTATTGTGATATTTTCACAAGATAATATTAAAATAAATTCCTTGGATTTTTCCTTTAAAAAAATTAGCAGACTGATTAGGAAATATTATATTGTCAAAGGACAAAAGCATTAATTTAATCCAAATGAAAAATCTTAAGTAGTGATACAGAGACAGAAAGAAATAGTCTATTGATTTTGTTATTCTTCTTTCATCTGTTAGTCAGAAGTCTGGTTTCTTTCTGATCTAATTCTTGCAGGAAGAAAGTGTTCAAAAATAACTTTGTTTAGAAGCTTGAAAGCTTAATGTAAAATCCAGAAAGGCAACCAATGAAAACATATTGAAAAAACCCCCATGACAGTAAATATAGAAATCTTGATTAGAGGGATTTTTATCATTTGAGTGGGAGCTGTAGCTTCACACTGCACAAGCTGGTTTACAAAGTATTACCAGAACAAGAAGCCATCAGGATGCTCAACACTAAAAAGTGCCATGTTCATGACATTTTCCCCCACAAATTGCTCAGCAGATTTACTCTACAGATCCATCTCTCATTTCTCTGCCATCAGAGCTCATTTCCCCCTGTGTGTCTGAAAGGACACACAACACTCATGGTGTGGTTTCATCACCACCTAAGGCCTCAGCACCCACACCTGCCCTTCCTGACATCTCAGGGCTCAGGCTTCCTCCACCCACCACTCCACATAAACTGGATTATATGGAATAAGATATATCAAATTATATAAAATAAGACTTGGAAAGCATCTAAAAGTATGGAATAGCTGTGGTATGTTCTAAATATGCAGAAATACAGATCTGCCATCTAAGTAATAAAGTTTAAGGGAAGAGGAGTAAAATAGATGAAGAAATGTTAAAAGGTTTTGTAAAGCTTACAGGTAAATATACCTAATGGCGGTGATAGTCCTTAAAACACTTTAAGTTACACTTTGATAGGCAATAAATCAGGACACCATGCCCTTGACAATAAGACTTTCTGACTGATGTAAAACTTGGCGTACTTGATTTCTGGAAATCCACTGATTCTCCTCAAGTTCTCTCCAACTCATTTATTACCTTGAGTTATGAAGAAATTATTCAGGAAAGAACATGAATCAATACACAGAAAGGCAACTGTACTTTTACCTGTGGTCATTCATTCATGCACCAGCATCACTGCTCCAATATAGAATGAGATTCTTTTTGTTAATGTTCTAATTAGCTTAAAAATTCTTTCAAGTGTTATTCCTCATAAGTCAACATTATAAAAAGGCTGCAGTGCTGCAATAAAGCTTATTAAACTTTTGTTCTGGCAGCATGCTCTATCTGGACAAAATGACTTTCAACATCTGCAAGTAACTTGTATAATGCTGTGACATTTAACAATATTTGTCCAAATAAAAAAAATCACTAATTAAATACTGTGCTGCACAGATTCAGGGGATATTACTTCCTTTAAAAAAAAAAAATTTAAAAAATAGCATCTTTAGATGGAACATTTGCAGGTTTGGCTATGAGTTGTTTACCCTCAGCTTGAATCAATGCACACTAGTTTCTGGAATTCCCCTCTGAACTAGATTTATGTCATGCATGTAAAGTCCCTTTTTGTGAGAGTTGTGTTGACACAACCAACTGCTGAGTGAACTTGTGAGAGCAGAGTTTCCTGCTGAGAGAGAACGGCTGATTGCTCCAGCTCCAGCTCACGAAAAGAAAGAAAATGTGACAGCGTGATAAAAGGTTTTTCTCTGTTTGACCCCTCACCTATTGCTGGATCCCTACTGTGACTTTCCATTTGCTCACTTGCATATCTTTGCCCAAAGAGTCAGCTGTTGAACCCTCTGAAATACAGAGGAATTTGAGGGTTTTCCATGTCACAAAAAGACACTTTCTAAATCACACTGCTCTTTTTATATTGAGGTACTCGCCAACTTAATAAGCAGCACTTCAGCTTCTTGCAGGATAGTAATTCCTCAAAATTAGATTACCCATTTAATGAAAAAACAGCTGAATTTATTTTTCTTATTGGGTGTGTTTGGTGGTCTCATATCCTAGCAGGTTGCAGCCAAATGCAAGTAGCATTTCCAAAGAGCTGTGAAATTTTGAATGGAAAAGCAGGTCTGTACCTGCTCTTCTCCAAAAGCAGCGTACCTGAAGTTTCCCAGTGGCACAACCAGATACAGAGAAGTCCACATCAAGGAACATTATACTTCATGTAAATAATGTTTTTTCATCCCTCTCCTCAAGATCACCAAACACCTCCTGACTTGAACATGAAAGACATTTTAAAGTTTTAGGAAACATCCATTTGTCCTTCCCTTCTTCCACTTCAAAAAAAGAAATCCAAAGAGTAGTGGATGGTTCAAAGAATTTTTAAAGGGTTTAAACCATCATTTCAAATCTAGCTGTGAATGCTGATGTTGTGATGAATTCTGCTTGATCATATGAATGCAGCTTGTTACTGAGCTGCACAATGCAGCCCCCACTGCAGAATTGCTTTGAATACTGATACTCAAGTTTAAGAACCCATCCTTTGAAGAATTGGAAATGAGACTTGGATCCCCCTGAAATGAAGTTTCCTTTCCTGGAAAAAAGGTTCTCGTGAAAGTGGGGAAAAGGAGACATTCTGTAACAGCAAACCTGGAATCAGGATTGGCACTGTGAGTTTAAATCTAATTCCCATCCTTCCCTCTTGCTCGCAGCAAGCCTGCCAACAGACCTCTTCCCTTATTCATCCTCAAGCACAGCAACCAGACATTTCTCAGCCAAGATATTTCTATTTTCATCTAACATCTGTACAGAGGAGCCATTAGCCATAACAGTCCCAGGCAGTTTTGCTCCTGTGGCTCCCTTCAGGAATCAGTGCAGGAGGGCACAGCCGCGCTCCCTCAGCCACCGTGGCACTCATTCATCCCCCTGCAATCCTCAGCAAAGGCACCTGGGCAATTGCTGCTGGGGATAGATGAGAGCAGGCACGGTGGGTGATAGCACAGAGGGTTGAGCTGCTGTGCAGAGGGACCCTGACAGGCTGGAGGAACAGGCAGGGGAACCTCGTGAACTCAGCAAAGTCCTGCACTGGAGAGGAACAGCCCCGCGAGCACAGAGGGACTGGCAGAAGAGCAGAGCTGCAGGAAAAGAGCCCAGATGGAATAAGAGCCAACATGTGAGGGATTGGAGCATGTGGCAAGCAAGGAGAGAATGAGAGAGCCAGGACTGTTCAGCCTGCAAAGGAGAAGGCATAAATGAGGAAAGATGAAGGAGCTATACTCTGGGCAGTGGGGCCCAGTGAGGGAACAAAAGGCAATGAGCAAAAGCTGCAGTACAGGACATTCTAGTAGGAGCTGGGAAAAACTTCTCCTGTGAGTGATCTAAGAGGTTTCTCAGAGACCTTGTGGAGCTCCCTACCTGAAGGAGTTCAACACCCATCTGGACACAGTCCTGAATAACCTGCTCTGGCTGATCCTGCTGCATTTGTCAGCAGATCGAGGCCAGGTGCAGCAACAGCATCCGGCCATGGCAAGCAGTGACAGGGCAGGAGCAAGGGCAGAACAGGGCAGCAGTCACTGGGTCAGGGTCCTGTTCATGGGATCAAAGACCTGTTCAATGGGTCAGGGTCCTGCTCAGGAGGTCAGGGTCCTGTTCAATGAGTCAGGATCCTATTCAATGGGTCAAGGTCCTGTTCAGGGGATCAAAGACCTGTTCAATGGGTCAGGGTCAGGGTCCTGCTCAGGAGGTCAGGATCCTGTTCAATGAGTCAGGATCCTGTTCAATGGGTCAGGGTCAGGGTGCTGTTCAATGGGTCAGGGTCCTGTTCAGGGGGTCAGGGTCCTGTTCAATGGGTCAGGGTCCTGTTCAGAGGGTCAGGGTCCTGTTCAATGGGTCAGGGTCCTATTCAATGGGTCAAGGTCCTGTTCAGGGGGTCAGGGTCCTGTTCAATGGGTCAGGGTCCTGTTCAGAGGGTCAGGGTCCTGTTCAATGGGTCAGGGTCCTATTCAATGGGTCAAGGTCCTGTTCAGGGGATCAAAGATCTGTTCAATGGGTCAGGGTGCTGTTCAGTGGGTCAGGGTCCTGTTCAATGGGTCAGGGCGCTGTTCAGAGGGTCAGGGTCCTGTTCAGGGGGTCAGGGTCCTATTCAATGGGTCAAGGTCCTGTTCAGGGGATCAAAGACCTGTTCAATGGGTCAGGGGGCTGTTCAGTGGGTCAGGGTCCTGTTCAGTGGGTCAGGGTCCTGTTCAGAGGGTCAGGGTCCTGTTCAATGGGTCAGGGCGCTGTTCAGAGGGTCCCATGGCAGGCAAGGCTGTGATGGGGAGTCCAGTGAAGGTGGGCAGGGCAGGAAGGACCAGCAGTGCCCTGACAAGGACCATTCACAAAGGCTGAAGCCAGAGTATCATGGAAAAAACAACATGCAAAAGAACATCAAAAAAGGGGAAAATGTTCATTTGGATGGGCAAAAATTTCCACTTTCTGTAGTACCCAAAACACCCTCCACAGGCAGAGACCCTTGTTTTCTGTGACCTGGCTCGAAAGAGACTCTGAAACATAGAGAAATGGAAACCACACCTTAGCATGGCATTGCAGCAGAATAAACATTACATAAAGCAAATTATCACACAATAAAGCAATATTATTATATCAGCAAATGACAACTGTAGGTCACCTCTTCCCATCACTGCTCTCCATCGTGTGATGGCCACAACCCAAAAAACCAAGGCACTCTTCAGGGAGGAAGGATTAATGTTCCAGGAAGGCACTCCAGCACCACCACTCTCCTGACTGTGCATTGATTTACTTGGTTACACTATTTTACCTTTAAAGCTCACTTGGATAGCCAAGATTCCTTCATTCCTCTTGTAAATTCTCTTGATGTAAAAATTGAGTATACTGTACAATAGTATAACCATGTAAGTAAATAAATACATTTATTTTTGGGCTGTCATAATCACTGCATCATTTGTTAGTTCCTAGGATATTCATGCCTTTCTGCATTCCAGTGTCCTTTCCACCTGCACAACAATAACTGAAGTCTCTCTGTAGTCTCACTTTGTTTCCCATATTTGTAACTGAAAGTTGTAATAATCACCCAATTCCTTGAACTCCAACTAAAGTGTGATCTATTATTTCTGGACAATTGAAAAGAAAAAGCAACATAAAGAAAAATTGAAAACAGAATTTTGCCAGATGCCTATCAGAGAGTTAGCTTATCAGCCACCAACCTCTGTGAGAATAATGCCAGTGTCTGATACTCCAAAGCCAGTCTTTCATCAAACTTCATCAATAATTTACATTTTTTAATCACATTTCAAACTTCTACTGCAAAAGAAAGCCCCACCAATCCCAGTCAACCATCTCTGTAGGTTAGTGGATTTAAACTGGAAAAGGGGAAAAAAAATGAAAATATGTTTCAGTTATGTTTATGGAATTGCTTCTAAACCTAAGCTTATCTCCCTAACTTGTATAAGAGACCAGCCAAACAGATTTTCAGTTTCCTCAGTGATTTTGGGACATAGAGTTATGTTTAGATTCAAAGCTGCTTCAGAAAATATTTGGTAATCTAACATATACTCAAAAGAAACAGTTTAATGGTTATGTTTTGCTCTTTTCTAGGTGTGGAACTTTGATTCTACTTTATACACTGACTGCTTTTACTGCTTTTTTAAGGAAAAAAAGAGTTTGATCAATCAGTTTGACAACCAAGCCTACACTTCATAAACTGGGCTCTGAGAATGTGAGGAAATCACAGGGGTTTTTTAATCCATAAAACCAGACTTTATTGTGGATGAGCTAAGATCTTTGTGTGAGCAGGAGTCAGACACCAATATGAGAGGAAGTTACGGCAATAATTAACAGCTATTTGAAGTAAAACTCATTTAGAAATATAATGAACTGAGAACACTTTAACAGACTTCATTCAGGGAAAGATAAAAGAGTAGCTTACAGAAATATGGCCTGAATTGCATTTCCATTTACATGGTCCACTTTTGTAGTACCTTCCCCTCCCTCTGCTTCTAAAGGAAATAATGGTAAAAATGCTCTTTGCTGCACTTCTGGAAGTGGATTTAAAACTAAAATTATAAATCATAGCCTTTACTGACCACTCACTTCCATCTCTACCCATCCAGTGACCACTCAATAGCAAGAGAACAACTAGCACAAGCAGTTTTAATTATTATTTACAAAATGAAAGAAAAGCAGCTCAAGAAGTGAGACTCAAAATGGTCAGTGCAATTTGAAATTCCTTTGGTTATTTGCATAACCATCCAATATGTTTTAATGGCTGCAGTTATGAGATTATCTAAATTCATGAAGAATATATATTTATTAACATATATACTCAGCACTTTTACTCTTCCCTGATTAGAATGTCAGGTGAACATTTCAACTGAGGGGAAGTGAAATGGGAGCTAAGGATGGGCAGCTCTGCCTCACCTGAGTCACTCAAGTGAAGAGCCTCTAATAGACACTGGGGGGATGCATTAAATTAGGAACCACGCCATTGAGCTCTCTCAAATTTCCTTTAAATAAAAAGCAAGAAGAAAAGGTTAATTAAGTTCTACCACGCAATTCTATTAACAATATCCATGATTACTGTAGCATGAGGAGGACATTTAATTCAAAACAGAAAGAAAGAAAGGGGGAAGAGGCCCTGGTGAAATGCTCAGCTGGTCCATCACAATGAGCAGGGGGCTGCTTTCAGGCACTGCAGGCTCTGAGGCTGCTACAGCAAAAAATCCTAACAAATAAAATAAACAGAGTTCCTGCCCCAAAGTAGGACACAAAAAGGCTCATAACCTAATATGCAACCATAAATTGGTAATATATAATTATTTTTTTTGTTATCATCAGAATCCTGCCTTTTGTACTATGAAGCAGCATTCAACAAGGCAAGCTATGTATCTGATATACTGGCCTACCAGGGCTTTGTGATTTGGATTTCTACCTTGGCCAATTGCTCCAAAACAAAGCAAACCACCTCAGCAATTGTGAAGAAATATATTCTGTTCAGAGAAATCATGAGGGCTTTTACAAGATGCTTCACTGTCTGGTCCCTCACAGATTTTTTGTGCTAATTCTGTCAGCACAGCAAGTGCTTGCAGTGTTCCTTGCAAATTTAAATAAGGTCTTCAACTAAAAATAATCATCTACAGAGATTCCTGAAGATCTATTTGCACAATCCAAACACTAGCAATTTAAACTGTATCTTAATAAGAACAGGCTGTGTAGATTTTCAACACCTCAAAATAATAATAAAAAAAGATGGATGTCTCTAAATCAAATATTTTCACTTCAAATTTTTGTTGTCTAGTCCCCCAAAACTATTGAATATGTTCCAGGTGCAGATGTACTTCATTAAGAGAATAAATTGAAAAATAAAATACTTCTTTTGTAACCAGAGAGTAGAGAAGGATGAAAGCAGGTATCAGCAGCCTGCAATTTTAAAATATTTGATACCAGATTTTATTAAGTGTTTCAATTTAGCCTGGTCAAAACATGGCACTTCATTGAAAAGAGTGGAAGGGACTGCAAAGATTAATGACAGTAGAATTATCCTAATCTGTCATAAGCTCTGATATAACAGTAAGAGGAAGTAATTTGCTTCAGTAAAAAGCAATGAGCACCAAAGCATGAAAATTAACACTCCACAGAGGTAGATATTAAATGAGAAATATTAGCTGCATCAGCACATTGGAGACAATTATAAACTGCAAGGGATTTCTGAGACTGAGAAATACTATATTTATTATGATGAAGTCAATTCTACCACTCAATAAATGCTCAGTTTGTGATTTTAGTACCGAATTTTTTTCCCCTCAAAGGTAACTTGCGTTACTGCTTTCCAAAATTTATATCACTTTTGTTTCCTTTATGCATTATATTGCTTACTTTATCTCATGGAAACTTATTAATGCAGAGAAGACAGAAAAAATCACTGAGTATTACTTTATTTTATTACTTTCTTTGAGCA
Organism: Catharus ustulatus; assembly: GCF_009819885.2. NCBI lineage: Eukaryota > Metazoa > Chordata > Aves > Passeriformes > Turdidae > Catharus > Catharus ustulatus. The sequence continues at coordinate 4,370,204 of NC_046236.1, read as the reverse complement.
CCCAGACAACACCTGACATGCTTTTGAGAAATTATATTAGTCAAAAATGGGTTTTTATCAGTTTCAGTCAGCGAGCATTTATGAACAGATGAGAGCCTCTTTTTGTGCTGTTGGGGTTTCTTTTTGGTTTTTTTTTTTTACAAAGAAAAATAAATATGAGAAGATAAGTAAAAGTACACGAGGAAGATACTTTGGCTTTACATTCTTGTATTACAGAATAAATCCAAGCTGAAGATTTTTATAACCACCAGCATTCATACTGAAAGGTGCTAATGCATCATTATGATCTAGCAGGTTGCTCGCTGTGTTTTACAGCCTTTCACACTACATTAACCTTTTGTACCTCAAGTATTTATGACCTCATAAGTAAGTATTTATCAAACTGAAAGCTCATATACAGCACTGTATTTTAGCTCTCAGTTTTTAGGAACATTTATAATTTCTCTTTGCCCACATTTAGAATCACTTTGGTTTATAGCCTGTGTTTTTAGTAAAGATACTAATGCAAAGTAAAACTGTTTTTCCACTCTTCATGGAAATGACACTAAACTACAAAATGCCTTAAGTAGGGTCTCATGCCAGTGTAAAAAAAAAAACCCACAAAAATAACAAAAACTTCCCATGCATATTTTATTCTAAAATAAAATAAGAAATTGTTAGAAAAAGCAAATACAGCTCTTTTGCTTCCTGCAATATTCAATAGTGTATCAGAGCCAGACAATCAGAAGTACTCTTGGTATGAGAATTGTCATAATTAGTTCAGTAATATGTGCCTCATCTACATATGCTCTGTATTTAACTAAAAGAAACCAAAAAACCATACAACAGCCCAGCCATTCAGGCATATGCAAAACCCCATTTGAGAAAATAACCCCACAGCTGACTAACATAGTGAATAAATATTGTATAAATACAGTATCAGTTGCAAATATTTTTCCCAGCAATTCACAGTAAAATCTGAGGTATTGAAACCTACTGTGAGCAAGGCCAAACTGTACCTTCACACACATTCCTGCAAAATTTGGGGCTAACAAACACTATGGACTTTTACATCTCTGAGAGAAACGAGGCCTGTCCAAACCTTGTCTGTTCTGCTCAGGTGTGTGTGACAGGGAAAGGCAGTGCCCTCCTACCCACAGGCACCTGAGCAATGGTAGAAAAAGAAAAAAAATAAAAAAAGACAGGAAAGGAAGACTGTGTGGGAAAATGGAAAGGGAAGAAGGGTCTCAGTTGCAATCTTATGCACACTTATGCAGGGATGGATGAAAGAACCAGAAGTCAGTCTCAGCCACTGAGGAGTTTCTGCCTGCTGGTAATTGTACTAGGTACAGATCACTATTGGCCTTGCCTGCTGCAGTTATTGTGGGGAAAGAAAAAAACCCCAAAATATAAATAACTTTTCTACAGATGGAACAGATTAAGGAGGTGCTGAAGTGCCTTCTCCAACAAGAAGCTGCCAGTCTCCCTCCCAGTCATGCTCCTAGTCCATACTGGGATCTCCTGCCACCCTTCCTGCAGCTCTCAGGCTGTGCAGTGCAGGCTTTAAACTCAGCACCCCATAATTCCAGGAACAGCTTCCAGTGTCCCTCAGCACCCCATAATTCCAGGAACAGCTTCCAGTGTTCCTCAGCACCCCATAATTCCAGGAACAGCTTCCAGTGTCCCTGCCCAACAGTCCCAGGTGCCTGTGCTTGTAAAGCTACACACACAACTGAACACTTTCCTATTTGCCGTGTAGCACAGGGAGTTTTAGGCCCTTGCCATGATGCTGGCAGCAATCATGTTCCTTGCATCATTTCATGCCCCATCTCTGACTCCTCAGTCCCACTACTCCTTGGAAGAGATGTGAAAACTATGGCAAAGCAAAGAGCAGATGGATCTTGCCATTGTGTGTGGTGTCAGCTCATCACACACCCCAGGGTGGGGGTGAATGAAGACTTGGTGACTTCACACTGTCTGCATAGTATGTCTGAAAGGTAAACTGAGCTGCACAGTTTGCCTTTAAAAAAAGAAAAAAAAAATATTTATATATATATAAATTTCCTAAGTAACAGAGTATCTCAGCAACATTCTTTTTTATTATACACGTGAAACGTAGCAGTCACACAAATCAAGCTGAGCCTGTGATCTATTCAAAGCTCAATGCTCCAAAAGCATCAGTTCAAAATGAAATTCAGCAATAGCATTCTGTTGTTATGGAGAAAAAAGACTATTTCTCAGTCTAGACACTTGCGCTCAGGACATCCAGCTTCTGCAATCAATTTTGTCACAGATTTGCCTCTGGCAGGCTATTTAAACTACTTGTACCCGAGTTCCTTCTCAACAAAAGCAGAAAAAAACAATAATTGTAATTCAGCAAAATCTTACAAAATGGTGATAAGGATTAAATAAATCTTTTCATGAGATGCTTGGAAAGGATCATCCTCCAAACTCAACAAGAAAGAATCACATGAGATTAGATCAGCAGCACATTCAGAAATATCTCAGTCTTACAGGCAACTCCCAAACCTAAAGAAGTCCTGAATATAAAGAAATACCTTCATCATTTGAGGTCACAGACTCAAATTGTATTGTGCCCTCCCATGAGAGGGGTAGGAAATGCAATTCAGCTTCCTCATAGAAGGAATGATCACCTGGAAACACAGGAGAAATTTTGGAGAAAACACAGAAGGCTTGCCTTGCATTCACCCAGAGGAATGCACCCAGAGATCCCCCTGTGCTCTGACAAGCTGCTGGCAATAAACACCCCTGAACCCCTCAGCTGCACCACAGCCTGCCACACATCCTCCTCACGCTGTGACACCTGTGAGAGGGCAAAACCACGGCAGGATTTCATAACATGGGTTACATCCCTGTGACAAGGCAATTCATCAGCCCCAGCTCTGAGCCCCTGTGCTGCTCCTGCAGCATCAACCTCAGCTGTTTTGTGTATTTCCCACCTTCAATGCACCAGAGGGTGGACAGGGCACTTGTGCAGTGACTACAGAAGCAAACTCCAAAAAACCTTCAAGCCCTCACAGCACTCGAAGCTGTTTTCCTCAGTGACAAAACTGGCCTTGACATGCACTAGGATATTGATTTCACCAAAAGAAGGGCATGGTGCAAAGGTATTTTATCAAAGTGAGCAACAAATTTATCACCTGGGCACTATTCAAATTACCAAAGAGCCCAGCTGCAAAAAAACGTGAATAGCTTTTGAAATATGTGCTCTTGTTGAAAACTGCTGAGCAAGTGCCACACCTGCTTCTGCGTTTCATCAATAGCACAAGGCATCACAAAGTGTCCCCAAATAATTAGTTCTTTAATTGCATCTTAAAAGATTTTCTGGTCAAATCCCATTTCTTCACCCAAAAAGTAAGCTCAGTAACAATCCCTTGTAATAAACGTCTGTTAGAGGGGCAGCCAACTTAACACCAAGCAGATTTTTTCCCTTCTTTTAGCAACACACACACGAGGGGACACAGCTTTCCAGACGAGAATGGGGTCACTGGTCTGACACCTGTGTGTGGCACTAGGGACCTTCCTGGGCATGTCTTAAATAACCCTATCAGGAAGCAAAAAGTCTCCTTTTTCTTACAAAAAAAGGCAAAGCACCACTTTTCATGGAAGAAAATCGATAGATGATGATGATGATGATAGATAAATAGATAGATAAACACAAAACGTGAATATTCAGCAATACAAGCCCTCCCTTCCTCTCACTGAAAGCAACAGGCTTTAAAACACAAGACACAGTAAGTTCAATCAAAATAAAAAGTATCAACTTCCTAAATTATAGCTCCTAGCTAGCTGGTTCTAAACTTAGCAGCTCTAAATGATCAGTGTCTGATATATGTCAAATCAATAATTCAATTAATTAGAAAGCGACTCAGATGTGCAGCAATACATTATGACTCTTTAGGTTAAGGAAACTGGAGATACTGAAAGCAGCTTCAGCTTGCTATGTGAATAGATTGTCTGTAGAGATATTAAACAGCTGATGATAGCGGAAAGCAATTTTGTATAGTGGGTGGCCAGGGCATACATGGCTGGGAGGGGTGACACATTTCTCAGTCAGAAACGTGACACACAAATGACTGATTTTTGCTATAGCAAGACTTGCTACTCTTGCCTAGCTAGGATTAACATGACCTGCATCTTCTGGCACAGAGTGAGTAGATGTTAACATTGCTAGGCATGCAATAGTCCGTTTAAGAAACTTTACTTAGAATAACCTCAGACAAATATCCCATATCCTCAAATTACAACCAGGCAGAAAAATTAGATGCATTGGGCAAAGGGAGACATGTAGGAGCCTGGGATATAGCAAATTTGGTGTCCTAAAAGTATGTCTTTGGAAAAGAAAAACAAACAAACAAACAAGCCAAAAGAAATTTTAAAAATCCCACAGAAATTAAAAAAAAAGAACCCAACAAACTATAGTTGTATTGAAAACAGAAGCATCTCTTAATGCACAATAATAGTAAAATGATAAAAAAGGGGGCTCTCTCCATTAGAAGGTGCACAACAGAATCAGTGATGGTGCCTTTGACTGAACATGTTTTGTCTCTAAAATGCAATCAAATGTTCAGAAAGTTGACTTTGCTGTACATGCAAAAAGAGAAGTAACACGGGAAATGGCTGCAAGTTCCTTTCAAGAGAGAACAGAGAGATAAAAGGGATGGATGTGCAATGCTTTCAACTCAGTGGGGAAAAAGAGAGAAGAGGGAGCCCAGCTCAGAAATGAGAGCAAGTTCTAAAATTGGAAACGCTTGCTGGAGACGGGGAGAAGCCAATAGCAGCATTTGAGGCTGGTGTGAAAGTGCTTTTATTGCATGTGTGAGCCATTTCACAAGTACAGCTCCTGCCAGCCTGGATGTGAACTCCAGCAATGGCAGGATGCAGGAGCCTCCAGAGCTTCCAACACCTGCACTCAAACACGCCCAGGCAGCAGCTCCCAGGATCTCTGCACCCCACGGGGCAGGAGCTGCTCCCAGAGCCAATCCCAGCCTGCTGCTGAGGACAAGCCCTTCACAAGCAGCTCTGGCCAGTTCCTGTCACACCAGCACCCAGCCCTTTCAGCTTTGCCAGGCTTATCCCTTCAGTCTAAAATGGTGTTTTGCAGCTAAATTCCTATGTACCACAGTATAGATTCACCGGGATATAATATCACCTGCTCATGAGGATCAAACAATGGTCATATGTTAAAAATTATTCATGGTCTTCACTGCAAACATGTTGACTCCTCCAATTACATTAATTGCGATGCATTTTAAGATCAACACTTTAAGGGACTACTATAAAATGCAAGTTTTCAATTTGCTCAAAATCTACTTTTTATCTCATTTTAATTTCTCTTTTACATTCTTTACTTTCCAGTACAAGCTAATATTTTTCCCCAAACACTCTGTCAAAACTAGAATATATTCTGTATTTAAAAAGAGGTCAAAAGTGACATTCATGCACAAACAACCTAGCTCCATTATTTCTGCTGCTCCAGCTCGAGATAGTTTTGCCACCTGTCCCTGTAAGGTTTTTTTTTTAAAGGAGCATATGTATGAGAAGAAGAAAATACAAATATTTAGAGGTGAAACTTGGCATCTGTTTCACTAAATGGGTGGAATATGTCCACGAGAAACCATAGTTCTCAGCACCAATATTTCCATACCCCTAAAACCAAAAGAATAAGGACTCTAAGTAAAAAGGCAACAGAATTGCTACATTTTCAAGCAAATGCATAAGTTTGGAGCAAACTTGTCTGGCCAAACCTACAAATTTTTTCTCTAAGTAAAAATCCCTAAGATTTCTTTTTGAGTATCTTCTAGCTGTAACATGAATGATTGCAAATATTTTAAACAAACTGACATTTTATAACCAATAAATCTCTTTAAACAATAGCAGCAATAATATCTTTTGGAATACAAACATATTAAAAAATAAATCACATCGTCATGAAAAGCAAAATTAGGTGTCCCAGCATTGTTATAACATGAAAAATAGTGAATTTACGTACACTGAGTTTTTTAGATCTCTCTTTTCTCACACTTTATGTTGTTATAACCCATTAGATTTTTTTTTTTTTAGCTTCAGCTTGCACCAGAGGAGTTATTCTGCAAGCACTAATTAGCACAGGCAGGCTCAGATCTTCCTGGCTAGCTGGGTGATCGTGCCTGCAATATGTTGCAGCCTTGGTACACATCTTGTTTTCAAATCAAATATTTAGATACTATTCTGGAACAGCTGGAACTTATGTGAATCCTTATGAAATTAAATAGTTGACATGTTTTGATGTACTTTTTATACAGCAACCAAAAACCCAGAGACACAGAAAAGACTTGATTGGAAGCACACTCTCCTCTCCTCATCTGATTGAATCAGAAGGCAGTCTGCTGCTTTTTGATAAATCAGAGAATAAAGGAAAAGAAGCAAAAGAAGCACAGCAAGAGAAACCCTCCATTCTTACTTTGGAAGGGATAAGGAAGCTGGCAGGCAGCACCAGTCTTATCCCAGCCTACAGCCAGTCAGTTTATAAAGTCTGAGATGTCTTCAATGGCAAACAATCCATCCCTAGCCCCACAGAGAGAGCTCCATGTTCTTTATTTCCCCCTCCTGGGGGTGTTCTCAGGCCTGGGGGCACAGGCAGGTGAGGAGCAGAGACAGGTGCTTTTCACCCCTTCCTCTCACAGGCATTTCTGCAGAGCTGGTGCTGTGGCAGGGAAGGAGCACTGGCACATCCTGCTGCCATTTGCAGGTGGGTGTTAAATGGGCAGCTCAGTTTGTGTTCTGGGCTAAACTCATTATATTTCAGAGGCAGTGGCAACTTCCCAGGTAGGGAAGAGACCAGAGGCAGTGGCAGCTGCCTCAGTGGGTGAGATTTAAAGAGGTCTCTGCTGGAAAAGCAAATGCAAGAAGCCCCTTTAAGCAAGAATAGCAGAAGACCTGAGGGATCTCTCTTAAAAAGCTGTTTTGAGAAGCTTTTCTAAATCAAAAAAGGCAGCACAATATGCTGATGTTTCAACATGACTGTGTGGGATATCAGCTGAAAAAGCATCAAGAACCAGCAAGTTGCTGCAATTTAGATAGAAAAATACCAGAGAATTCATCTATGTTTTTACATCCACTATATATTTCCTTCAGAGATTCCATATTCTCTCCATGCCACATTAAAATCAGTGGTAACTCCTATAGGGGAGGAGGAAATGAAAGCAAGCTAGCAGATAATATTGGAATGAGCAAAAACTGGGAAGACACAGAAAATAGAGACAAAGCACACATATCCAAAAACAACAAACGGAAAACAAAAGAAAGACTATTAAAAAGGTATAGTGTGGAGATGAAAAGGAAGATAAGACAATGAAAATGCACACAAAGATTAAAAGTAGGCAAGAAGCAAGCAAAAGAAGAGGAAGGTTTTGTATTTATATTTTTTAAATTAGCAATTATTTTATATTTCTATATAAAAAACTCCCAATATATTAGGGCAGTCAGTCATGGTCAGCCCACGACACTGTTTCACATACACATGTAGGATTAATTAAAGACAGAAAAAACCAGGTTACTCTCTTAACCTTTCTGGATTTTCTACAGTTAATAAATTATTGGCCATTTAATGTCTAAATCTGTGCAATTTAAAATGACCAACCAATTCTTTCTGCATTTCACAGAAAGACCAAATAGGGCGTGATGTGCATGGTAGAGTATTAGCTCAGTCTAATTCTTTTTCCAGCAAAGTCTGAAAAGAACTTCTAACCCTTCCCTAAAGGCATAGCTGGTGAATAAGAACATTTTCCTCTGTCTGCTCCTGCCTGCAATGTCTATCTCAGCCTGTCAAGCCACTGGTGGAGCATAAAGCAGCTTCAGACTTCGAGATGGATTCACCTGCTCGCAGGTTATGCCAAGACAGAGGGACCTGCCTCGTTACTGTCTAATACTGATGGATAGCAAAGTTAAATGTTTGAATCAAGCCACTCTTTCACACTGACCCCAGAAAGGAACAAATTAAGCAGGGAGAAGTGGTAAGCAAGCCCACACATGAGTGATGTTTAATTAAAGTAATTCTGTGGGTGGCTGGGTGTGTGGGAAAGCTGAAGAGAGAGATGTGTGGGAAAGGAATGGAAACTTGAGAGTATAAACAGGATTAAAAAAAAGTATTTTCAGGATTGGGGGGTAATAACCCACTAAGCCATCCTTAGCTGAGGCCCACGTGTAGTCATGCAGGAGAGTAAGTTTAGCTCCAGGCACAGACTGGCACTTGAACAGAAAATCAGCTTCATGTTTTAAGGGAGAAGAGAGGAAGCCTCTCTGCATGATCCTCCCAGCTTTTAACTGCACACCTGGTCACTCCTGCAGCTGCCTGTGCTACCTGACCACTCTGACCTCTAATGGAGGGGTGCAGCAAGGGTAAGGATTTTGCTGGATAACCAAGAAGTTACAAACATGTTCTCATCTCCAGGCAATACACAAGTTTATACTGCCATTACAAAGGGCTGGTGAACAGAAATCAACAGCTTCTGATGAAGTTGCAAGCCATTAACAATCAATTATGTCAGTTACAAGAGAATGGAAAACATCATTGGTCTCAGCTAACCTAACACAGCCACTCATGCATGTAGTGAAAATGAGCTAATTTTCACAAAAAAAAGTTCCCTCAAAAGGATCAATTTTAATTACCATGTTGCAGCATGGAGCCAAGATGCAGAAGGTCAAATATAAAAGAAGTTGAAATTGGCTATTTCATCATACCAAGGCCTCCTTTGAAATTTATGCTCAGTGTATTCAGCAAAATGTGCAAAAGTGTTTTTTTCCTAAATAAATACGAATCCAAAGCACAGTCAAGCACAGCCAAAGCAGTTGCATGCCATGGCTACTTAGACTGCAGAGAGAGAAGAAAAAGTCAATAATGTAACACGTAAAATAATTGGTATGGAGAAGTAAAGAGCCCAAGAGACAATACAAAGTACAAGAAAACGTAAAAAACAATATTAGCTGAGCTCTTTCAGGGACAAGCAGGAAGAAAATCCTAAATTGTTTAATTGGTCAATTAAACTTGACAGATTAGAAATTAATTGGCAATGCTTTCAAGAAGAAACTTTTCAAGTTGCAGTATTATGACCATCTCTGGTTAACAATGTGGTTGAAAGACTTCTACAATTTTTTGTGCTTCAAATCAGCCTTAGAGCTGGCTGGAATTACCTGCTGAAGGGATCTCAGAACTGTTAGTGTGCTCTATGAACAACATTCAGAAGGGTGATCAATGGCATTCAGCTAATTTATTTGAGCAAACATGACTAAAGATGACAGAGCATAATTGCTCTCCTTATCCTTAGTTGTGTGGTTTCTTTGGTTTTGTGGAGGAGCTTCAGCTTAAATATTTCACCAAGTTCAAACATGCAAAAATGAGGGAAGTTAAAATCACAATATCTATAAAACCCCACAAAAGCAGAATAATATTTTTTCCGTCTTCTACCTCAACATCATATTTTCAAACTTTTCTTGCTGTGAGAATCAAAAGGTGAAAGAAGCTGAGGTGATACCTAAAGTGAGATCTCAGAAGAGCCCCAGACACACTCCTGTGCAGTCTGGCAGCGTAAGGCTGCTGTCCTCACACCACATGCCCACTCACACAATCACAAAGCCCAAGCTCACTCAGCAACACAGGAAAAACAAGGGTGGTTATTTCTCTTCTTCCCAGCCAAAACAACGAAATACAAACAGGCACTCCATAAACAGCATCGTAGGAAGCAGTGTCAGGTCTGTGTATCCTGGAGGAGAATCTATTTTGGAGCTGGCAGTGCCACGCAGAGGGGCTGAAGTGAGCAGTGTGTTCCTGCCATTCCTCAGCATAAGCACAGGAGCACACGTGGGGCACAGTTGCAAAGCTGGCACGCGGGGCTCTCAGCAAGGAAGCCTCTTAGAAGCAATAATGCCTATGATCAGGAGTCATTACTGTGCCTCACCGCCCCAGCACAGCATTATCTTATCTATTTGGGATGTCAGTTTTGATCTCCTCACTGTGGAGCAGGAGCTGGACCAGGTTTCTTGCTTCTGCAGCTCTGAAGCACTCAGGGTCTCAAACTAAGCTCCTTGAAATATTTCCTTCAAGGAGCAGTTGGGACCAGATATAATAGGTAGTATAAATGAGATAGCACACCATGCTGATAGAATAGCCTGTGCCAGCAGGGTATGATTTAGATGAATAAACACTGCTGTAAGACTTGTCAAAGCATTATCAGCTATCTAGCATACTGGTGGCAAACATCTAGAGACAAAATATGGCATTGAAATAGAATAAAAACTGGGTCATTGATACCAGTTGGCAATACAAAAGGGTCCATGGGGAAATCTGACTTGCAAGACAGCCACTTTGTGGTGTAAATTCCAGTTCCTTCGCAGGGGGAGCACAATGCCATCCTTTAGAGAAGGGATTGGCATGGAACTCTGCTCTGCAGAGAACTTGACTGTGAACCTTTTTGCCTCCCTTACACGCTGCTGCAAGAGCAGCTGATGGACACCTGGGCAGCAAGGAGGACACAGCACTCTGTGTAACATGGAATAGAACTGCATGAACAGCTAATGCAGCCCACATCCCCAGGAGATGGACAGGTCATGGGTGGATAGTAGGAGAGAAAGAGAAGATGAAGGGAGAAAAGAAAGTAGGGGGAAAAAACACTTATACTAATACCTTAAATAAATGACAGAGCAGGAAAAAGAGCTAGTAAAAACCAGAAATATGCTGTAGAAAACTGTAGTAATAATCTACTCTCACCTACAGGCTTAGACAACACACTAAAGCACTTTAAATGCTTCCTACCCCCAACTTTCTTACCCAAATTAATAAGCACAACACAGTAATTGGTACACTAAATCCCCCAAAATACCAGCAAAGGTTGTACATATCTCACTTCCCCAAAACAAAAATGTTCAACATGGTAAATAATTTTGCAGTCCAGAGCATCACTAAGCCTTCACAAATCCTCAGATGAAGAGATGGCTTCTGGACCTTGACCAAAAAAAAGGCACAAATCTGGACAAATTAACACGAAGAAAAGAAAACATCAAACTTACAGGCCATTACATCCCAAAGAATATAAAACATCTCAAGCTATACAGGGCAGATGGCACAACAGACATAATATATAATATAGCAATTATTTTCACACAGAATATCAGGTGCAGTGGATGACACCACAGGAATTTAGGTAGCAACCAAGCTGAAATTTAGTTCTAACAGTGGAGTTAGAGGGAAAGCACCTTATCATCCTTCCAGGGCTGAGGCAAGCCACACCTCTGCACTGCACATCTTCTGCAGGGCTTGAACAGCGCTGCACTCCCTAATGCCATGCTGGCTGCTGATGCTCAACACCTCAGACAAGCACGGGTCACTCCTCCAAGCAAACTGCCTTTTCCCTCAAGATCTCCCATCCAAACACACAACTTATCACACAACTTCTCAGCTTCTGAAGCCTGGTGAAGGGTCAGTCCAAAACAGAGGGACTGCACAATGATCTCATGTTTTATGCAAAAGTAGAATTAAGTTTAAAGCAGCACATTTTTTACATAAACACATAAAACACAGAGCATTTCTGCAACCTCAGCTCTTACCACACTGTTACAGTGACTTCCACTGTTAGTATTATACACTTACAACAGGAAACACTAGAGAAACATTTACTTTACTGTTACCTGCTCCCTTACACATGCCCAGCTAATGACCATTTTATTTACACACACATCTCCTGCTGTCATCAACAGAAGTTGTGCAGGAAAGCCACAGGCAAAAACTGAACAAGTTTTCTTCAGCATTATTTTTGTATAATACAATTGCATCTGTATATGTACACAGGTAAAGGCTGATTTCATAAAATGATTAAACCACGACATTGTCTTACTTAAAAATACTTTAATACACATAACTATTCAATGTAGCACTCCAAACCACTCAACAAAATCATCAGATATGTTACTTTTAGCATAACGTTGTGATAGTTCATAGATGCAACCTTCTAGGAAGAAGCCATTTACTATTTTTGTTAATGCCTTAAAGTATGCTTGATGCTGTGCGTCTCCAAAAGTCTCCCAGCACTTAAATAACCCACTGCTGGTTGATTATTGATTTTGCATATACTCAGATGCACTTCCTCCTTACTCAAAGTTAACAAACACATGGATCCAAAGAAATGAAAACCAGAGATGCATAGAGAAGACTCAAAATAACTTTTGAGAGTATTTTATTACCTACCAATGATTTTATATTATTTCAGCTAAGTCACCCTGTCTTTATTCATTTGCTACCCTTTCAGCACCACAATCAGAGTTAGCAATCCCTGCACACACTATCTGAGCACCTCTTGTTCCAGCACTTACTCTGACAGAATACTGTGTTACACTATTTTATCTAAATAGATTAAAACTGGTCACTGGGAAAGACACTTTCTGGAAGTACAGGAGCGTGTCCAAGAGTACGTGAAGTACTTTTGAACATGAGTTACAAGAGCACTCTGCACAAAACTGCAAACCTGTAATAAAACTGATGATTGGGATTTTGTCAGTTCGTGGCAAGTGGGGATCCTGGCAGTGGCTCCAGCTGGGCTGGGATCACACCCTGGGCTGAAGTTGAGGATTCAAGGGCAGTTGCACAGAACCAGTTTATTTTTATTATTTCTATCTGTATTGGAGTTCAGGTGGCACTAGACTCAGCATGAGATTCAGCTTCAGTGCAGGATTCTTTCAGACAAGAAGAAAGAAGCTGGGGCACTCAGAGAAGGCCTGGGTTGTTTCTCACCTCAGCATGGATTCAGTCCTTCTTGGAGGAGATTAGGTCACTTCTGGCAGTAATTCTACAGTTTAGTATTTAGGAATTCTACAATTGCCCTGCAGTTTTTTTAGGTTCACACTGCAAAATTTTAAGAACCATTTTTAATGGTTTATCCAGCTTCACATGCACATAAATCTGTAAGAAAATTCAAAAACTGGTCTTGCCTCTTAACAGCTTGTCCTTAACCATGGCAGCATTCTTTTGTGAATGACTGGTCAATTGATTATTCTTCTTTCAATGCATAACATAAACATTTCATAAACAGCTTACTGAAAGGAAACTAAGTAAAACCATTGGGACCTACCAAACAAATGTCCCTATGTCCCCACATTAATTCCACTTAAAACTCCTCAACTGGAAATCAACTATTCTCAAAGCCAGGAGGAATTAAAAGAAAAACATACTTTTTCTCCCTCTGCAGTAAAGACCACATAGAGGTACAATGTTGACACAGTGCTATTGAAGCCCTCTTTCATAATAAAACTTATATTATTGAACCTACAGAGAGATGTACACAGCTGGACCCTCATAATGTTACAAAGCCCATGTTAAATCAGCCTGGGATCCATCTGCATATATCTGTTTATAAATGCTCCACAGTTTGCCAAGAGCAATGGCTAATGACACCCACCGTAACAGATTTTAAACCTAGGCACCTGTCATTAAATTGTGCAATATTTGTCTGTACATTTGTAAACCTGACTGATGAACAATGTGTTAAATGTCAGTGCAGATCCATAGATAAACACACTTCTTGGAAACCTGCCTTTTCATTGCAATGTTCTTGAGGGGCAGCATCCACAGCTTTCAATGTAACATTGCAATTTCGAAAAAAATATCTTGTTAAAAACTGAACCATACTAAAACATTCTCAAATAGACCCTAAAGTCAAAAGGAAGGAAATCTAATTCTTTATAAACAGCATGAGAGCTACTTCAGAATGTTCTGTCCATTCCTCTGTAAGAAAGGAGACCAGAATGCAAGGATAGGATCCACAATAAAAAGAGCAAATAACTATACCATATTCCCTGAATATAACAGGTTAGTGGAATTGAAGTGTTATCCTGCAGTGAATGAAAATTCACTCCAAGGGGAAACAGAAGGGAAAAGGTGTCTGACAGGTAAAATACAAGTTGGATATTAGGAAGGCAAAAAGCAAATAAGAGCAGATAGCAAAGGACACAAAACCAAATAACAATAAAGCCTATTTGCATATCAGAAGCAGGAAACTTTGCAGGGAATCATTGGATTTACTGGAGCTGGGATTGAATAGAGCACTTGAAGAAGATAAGGGCATTGCAGACAATCCAAACTATGTCTTTTCACCAGCCTTTGCTATGGAAAATGTTGGGAAAACACATCCCTGACTTCTCTGATAAAGTGACTGACATTTCTTCAAACTGAAAAATCAAAACGGGGTGAGGAAACACAATCAATTGAAAGCAATAAATGATGAGGGATGAGCTCCTGTCCCACTCCCATCGGCTGGTCTTTTACCATTGATTTTAGCACTGTCAGTATTTTACTTCAGGACTGAACAGAAACAGTTTCAAATCATGAAAAGGCTGAGCTGGCCATCACAGTGGATTGTTCAAGTTGCAGCAGTGGTCACAAAAACCAAGCAAAATCAGAGAACATAAAAGAACAAAAAAGGTACAGTAGGAAAGACTATCTTTTTAGTCAATATCCAATCTCTTCTGGAGTATCTATTCAGCTTAGGATTCCTGCTCTAAACCAATGACAGTGGTATTTGACAAGAGTTGGACAACAATCAAAAAGGATTATGGAAGCAAGTTTTAAAAGCTGGAAAGAACCAATAATTTAACTTAGCAAAGAGATGGATAAGAGGAGACACAGTAGAGCTGCAAATAACACTATGAGATACCAGGAAATAGGATGCTCTTCAATTTAAACTTTCTCCCAGTACTGGAGAAAAGAGAAACTCAGAGCAATAAAAAGTTACCAAGTTAAAAATAAAAAGACCAAAACATTTTACTGCATAAACCACAAAAATGTGCTATTAATTCACAAGGATTTCTCTGTCATAATAGCAGGGAATATTCTTCAGTACTTTTGCTCCTGCTTTCCTTTCTTGCTCAACACATATAGAGAAACCAGTGGCGTGGCAACAAAACATAAATTCGCAGAGCTCATTTAAGAGAATGTGCTTTCCTTTTCTTCTTGCCCTAATGCATGAAACCTTTTAGGCTGGGTATGAGCCAGGAAGGAAGGGGAGGTAAGCTGAGGCATGGAGAATGGCTGAGGCAAGGATGAGGACAGCCAGGAGAGGCGTTTCAAGCACTGCCTGCTCTGTGCTCCATCCTGCACATATAACACAGGGGGCTGGTTGATAGCTCAGAAATCTGCCAGCTCTTGGCACTGGATATATTGGGTCCCACTCTAGAATTAAGACAGAAACACTAAACTATCAGTGTGTGAAATTTGTGACTTAAATTACAAGGTAGAGCCATCCAAGGAATCTCTTGCATAATTCATGACACTTCAGAACTTCACATATAAATCAAATAGACGGAAAGTCTATCATTTCTGCTCTGTTTAGCACAGATCCACACACAACTTGGGTAATGGCTGCACAAACAAGCTCTCTAGAAAATACAATATTGCAGACATGCTCTTCACAATACTAATTCACACAGTAAATTTTGTACAGGATCATTCAAGTAATACTTTTATTAAAACAACCTGTGTTGAAAACACAGAGGTCATAAAAATAATCAAATGAGTCTGGTTTGGGTTTTTTGGTTGCTTTCTTTGGCCCCGCAAATGAATGCCTACAAACACTCATTTGCAATTTTTTCCCATATTGGACTTAATTAAAATTTATGCTGTGATTCATGGGCTGGCTATTAATCATTTTGTCTAACACTCTTGAAAATGAAACTCCAGGTTCTACAAAGCCCAACACTTACTAAGAAGCTCCAAAACCAGTGAAAACACATTCTCCAGGTTCAACAGCAAACTGACAGACTTTCAACCTTAACGCGGTGACTGAGCCTAACGCAAATGAAGCGTGTCAAGGAAAAATATTATTGATAAATACACATGAAACACAGAGCTGTAGAAAGAGCAGTAACCTTGACTTACTGTGGCTGTGCCGGAGACAGTTTGTGCATTTGTGTCAGCTGCACTCTGTTCGGAGTGTGTCTGAGCAGGAGGGTACATGTTTAACGTGTGCTCTGGAACAGTGGTTTGGCCTGTGTAGTCTGGAGCTGGATGCGGATGTGGGGCTGTGTATTCTGCAGGGATACCGTTCTGAGGTGGAGCAAACTGGGCTGAGGCATAAGGCTGTGCCATTGTGTCAGGAGGTGCTGTAGCTTCCTGATTACCCTGTGAAAATCAAAGGGAAAAAAAAAATAATAAAAAAAGGAAGAAACGTGGCGTGAGAGAAAATAAGCGAAGGTCCTGCACCCGTAACGCGGAGAGCAATGAGAGCATCCTGGCCTGAAAAGGGCACAGTGCTGGCTTCCTGAGGAGAGTATTTCTTATCTGCATTAAATGCATTTTGCTAACCCTATTAAATATTATTATAATTAGACAAACAAATCTCCTGCTCGCTGGATAATTATAGACTAGTCTTGAAGCGGGAAAGGTCAGTGAAATCTGCCTGCACTAATGATGCCTCAACTCAGACAAGGAAGAGGGACAAAGCCAGTTAATTCCAAAGGTTCCTGAACCAGCACAGAGCTGGGGTAAGCTCAGCCCCCAATCTGTGAACACTCTGACTGACCATTTACAGAACACAATACAGGCGACTAAACACAGGGCAGAGAATTTGGGTGCACACTGTTAACAAACACCAAAAATACCAATGCGAAATAATGCCCTGAGATATTAAGAGTACTTTGAGGTACTCTGCATTGAGCAATTGCATGGCACAAACGCAAAATAATAATGAGATCCAGCCAAAATATTAAGTATTTGAATCTAAAAGGGCATCAGTTCAAAACCTTAAATAACATAAAAGAAAAACCTATGTTGAGACAAATAGATTTAAGAACTTTAAAGGTTTTATATTTTAAGACAACAGTATTTCATGTTTCATTTCTGTATCACAATTAACCTATAGCATTAATAGCACTACCCTTATGTCTTTATAGAAAGAGCCCTATTTCCATTTGATATAATAAAGAATAGCCAAGTCTGTTAATTTATCAATTGGAAAGCTTCTCACTAAATGCCTTGCTCACACCGAAAAGCAATAATTCTAGAGGAGGAAATGTACACTACAGTCTTTCTGAACCTATATGAAAAATGTCCAAAACGGGATTTTGCCTGAGACAGCATTAGAGGCCATTAGTGCAGGGACTATCCCAACCTCAGATAAACTAATTTACAAAATAAAATTATCTCACTGAAGTAGCAAGGAACGTAAAAATGCACAGTTAAAATTTAATGACTTTTCAAACTACTCCATCATTCTCCCACCAATGCATGCACCTGCCCAGGACTACTGCAGGGATTATATTTGTACTTATCAGTCCATGATTTCCTAATTTAAAATGGGCTGCATGAATAAAAGACATTCTTCTGCACTTTGTACTTAAGGGCATTTCCAGGAAATTTCAACTAATTCAGACATAAGTTTTCTGACCTAAACTCATCCTAAGCTCAAGAGCTTTTAAGAATTCACACAGGAGTTAAGTCTTGCTACTTGAAAGGCTTAAAAGAGAAAACTGAATTGTCCTTTGTAAAAGGCATTCACTGTGTCCTAAAAAAATAGAACGTTATAATAGCAATCAAACTCTCTCCAATTTTAATCCCGTTTTTGCTGCTGGTTTAGTGTATGGCCTAGAGCAAGTGGCTTCCATTGCTTCACTCAACCATCTCGAGCAGGAAGCCAGTATCATTTACTGACTTTACAGGGTTAAGTCACTAAGATTTGTTTGCATATCTACAACCTTAGCAAGGTTAATGCTGCACAGAAACGGGCCATGCTAAATTTCTGTAGAGGTTAAAAATTCTTGTAAATGTGTACTTTTACCCTCTAATATTAAAATGCTCAAGTTCCTTTCTTATTTCTTTTACCTACTATTTCACTACTAAAAAAAAATTAAAATCCAGATGAAGCAAAATCCAGGAATGACTGGATTACACCAGAGGCATTCATTAAATGTTAAAGAAGTACTTTCAAAACTTGTGTGGGAGCAGCTGACCTTAAATTTTTTAATCAGCTGTTTCAGGAGGGACTTGAGCAAGGGGTAGGAATGAACAAAAGCAGATCCTGATTTTGCCTCTATAAGCGTTTTCACTGTGCTGGTTTTGAAACACAGGAGCTGGTTAGTGCTGGTCCTTGAGCTATTCCTTCCTGTCAGATGCTAAACACGGCCTCAGAGTCAGCAGCTGTTGAAAAAGAGCAGCAATGGCCACAGAGGGACCAAGGGGTGATGTCCAGGTGCATTTCATCTAAAGGGTTTTGTACCACCTCCAGCCCTAAACCAGATGTTGCTGAGACCCCCCACTGTTTCTCATTAACCTTGACAGCAGTTCCATGAGGACCCTCATTAATATTCAAAGCATCCACACCTAGTGCTAATTAAGCTCATATTTAATTAAGAGGGTTTAACTTTTCTATTATTTTTACCAGCAACTCCTAACTTTTTAGATTTATCACAAAATGGCAAATTGCACTGGCAATTTCAGAATCTCCACACTGCTGAGACTCTTCTACCTCTCCATAAGACTTGTTCAGCTGAGGTCTGGCTCACTTATTATTACTGAGACCCTATTAATAAACACACAATGAAGGGTCAGGGATTTTTTTTCTTTTCTTTTCTACTAACTTATACATACTCAGAGATTTACAGCCTTGCCATCGAGGAAACCAACCCCAGTATGCTTCCAGCAGAAAACTGACACACAAGATTATCAGTGCAGGCTCTGCAGGTTCATTTAATTGTTGGAAGACAGGGGACATTAAAGAAATTAAACTTGCACATGCTACTGCAGGCCCTAACTTTAAAATTATAGTGACAATAAATCTGAGATGTTCATCCCTTAAAATAAGTGACTACTGAAGCCTTTCCTAACCTTTAAAATTAGTGTGGATTTATTATTCATAATTAATTCAACAGACAGGATATTGCAATGTAATATAAAAGCATGTATGTTTAAACAAGTTCTTTATTATTTACTTGGCTTGTAATAACCAAAACCAATTGTATAAAATACTAATTTCAGTCAAGAACAATGAAGTGTCAGCTGTCACATATTTGTACATATATGTGGTTGATGGAAACCCCAGACTACACAACAGATACCCTTGAACAGATCTTAAGGAACCAAAAATTCTTTAAATAGAATCACCTAAACTGCTCCTTTATTGTGCCCTTTAAAATACAATGAACTGAAATGAATAAAAGAAATAATAAATTTTAATGCATTAAGTTGAAAATATGAAATGGCTCTAAAAGCAAGAGGAAATATTGATCCTAAATTAGCCTATGAACTCAGGTATTAGAGTAATTTCAAAGCTGTGCATGACAGTACACAGGCATGGCTTAATACCACCTAGGCAACAGAAGTTGTCCCTTCAGACTCACTTCCAAGTATCTTTAAGATTAAATGACCCCTTAATGCTCACTTTGTGCATGGCTTTTTAAAAAAGTGGTTGTTGGCAACAGCAAGGAGAACAAAGGATGGCAGACAGTCAGGCTCTGCTAAATGTTCTGGCCCGAGTCTTAATGAAAACCACATTTCAACTGAAAAATATGCTTTACGTGGCAGTGTATAAAATCAAATTTATTGCTTTCTGGTTAAATGTTGAACTCTAAAGAACCAAATAAATGGATTCTGATGAGGTAGGTAAGTGAAGGTTCTCCTATTTTATCCATATTACCCCATTTGAAGAAAAGCTTAGAATTTAAACTGCTCTTATCTCAGATGCCTTTTCAGCATCTCCTGCTCTGAAAGGATTTAATAATTAAGAAATGTATAAAAAGTGTAAAAACATAATAAAGCAAGCTTGTTATGTTTGTACACAAAGGGGAGAGCACAGAAAACATTGCTTATGCAGTGTTCCTTTTTTTAAAAAAATACATTTGCAGCATAAAAATGTATTCAATGAAAACCTTTCTGCTTGCCTGCATTTTGAAGTCGAACTCGCAGTTTATTGTTTGTTTTGCTTTATTTTCTGTTTGGTGCCTTTTGTTTCTTTGGCAAGAGATATTTCACATTTAGAGAAAGCCTCCTGTACTGTAGTTAAATGAGCCAAACTGCATCGTATCCTTAGGGCACAGAAACAAAGAAGAAAAATGCAACATTTCTGTGCGAACCTGCTGGTTCTAAGGGCTCGGTTACATCCATCAAGCACATGATTCCCTGCAGCTAACCCTCCTTCAGACTTTTAGCATCAAAACATGTGTTAGAGGTCCTGCATGCAGTGGTGCTTGTAAGGACTGCCCTGGCTTGACTAAAAACCAAGAGTTCCAAGTGCAAATAAAAGTGCAAATACCTGCTGTACCATGGTGCTGCCTCTGTTCTCCGTGCACTGAGCAGCTGCTCTGGTGCCACGCCGTGCAGCACGTGCCCAAGAGGAGCATCAGTGCAGGCTGGGGCGTGTGAGGGTGCAGGGAGTGCAGGGATGAGGAGATGGGGGTGCAGGGCTCGCTGCCCTCCCTGCACCATCCGACTGCTCCCAAAACCTGATCCAGATGGGCTCCTGCCGCGCCGGCCGCGCCCCATCAGTCACAGCAGCCACTCCTCTGGCTCCTGCTCCTGGAGAGCACCACTGAGCAGATGATTGCACAGAGAAGGAGGGAAAACACAGCTTGACTACATTAATAGCTGCTTAAAAAACATTGGAAATGCTACTATGGAAGTTGCCGGAAGCTGAAGGGTTTTGTTTCAAAATTAACACGGTTGTATTCAGAGTTCCAAAACACCCTAAACTTCCAGGGCTCTGGCTTTGTGATAGCTGCAATGTCCAGCTCAATGTGCATTTCTATGGGATTAATTCCTCTTCCATGTGGAAAAGTTAATAACAAGGTTCTGATTTTAAAATTGCTGAACGCCGCAAGCAAACCGTCCATACTGAACAAGCCTGGTTTAGATTAAATGTACTTTATCCTTCCATTCAAATGAAATATTGTTTCCTTTTTTGTTTCATCCCTCTCGCTTAGCAGGGGAAATATTTCACAAGAGCTTCCAAGGTTTAGTTCTGTGAGGTGCTTTAAGCAACCTAATGATTCACTGTTAAAGGAACTTTCCTAGATGCTCCAGAGATAGCTTCAAAATGATTGAATTTCTGTCTAAAGAAATAAAGAAAATAACAAAAAACCCTAAAACCCCAAAACAAACCAAAAAAAACCTGAGAAGATTCAGACAGTCCCAAAGAATACACATTTATTGCCACTCCGTTGCAGACTGCCTACAGACATCAGGGTTCAGAAGCAGGGCAGACACCTAACACTGGAATTATTCTAACCAGCCTTCCAATTCTAAGGGGCAGACAGAACAACAAACAGTCATCAATTCATCATTAAACTTATATTCCAAATGAAATATATTTGAATTCTTTAAAGTGGCAGTGTAATTCTTCCAGACTTGTTGCTGGCACTCCCCAGTTAATGCTAATAAAAGCAGCCACTTTGGATTTTTCAGAAGGAATCGGACATCCAACCACACCAGACTGATAATCACAACTGACTGTCTCTGCGAGCTTTCTCTGTTGTAGCTTAATTATCTGACCAGGCCACTTGACTCGCATCATTTGCTTCTGCAATCACACAAAATGAATGCTCCAGCCACCTCTCTTCTTTGGAAGGTTCAGGACAAAGCCAAATTCAGCTTTCAAAAGTAAGAAAGATAATCCAGAGTAACCTTTTTCAGAGAGTAGAGGGGGAAAACATAACAATAAGCAAGCAGAAGAGAATTTCTTTACTCCCTTAGCAGGAAAGTACCATTTCATTTCTCCCATTCCAGAGGAACATTTACTTCTGGTCTTTTTTACATGTAACATACTGTATTCCAATAAAAGTCTGTGCTCTTGCTGCTGCTGCATATGTGTTTGATAACAACATGTTCACTTTGTGTCATGCCTGAGGTATGGAACAGACCAGCAACTGAAACCTCCAGACAGCCTGCAAAGGACATTTACTTACATTTCACTGAAAGCAGCAAACCACTTGCCAAAACACTCTGAATTCCTGCCTGAATTCAATAGCACATAATATGGACACACCAATACACACAGAGAAAACTTTCCCTCCAACACCTTCACTCATTCCAGTTGCTGAAACTTTGGACTGCTTTTATGATGCTGTAATTTATTACCAGAGCATTCCTTATCCTACATGGCAAATCTTTTCCCTGCTGTATCCAATGGCCCAAGTGGACATGACTCTGCCACACTGTTTGGTTTTGCTTCCACATCAACACCTAAATCTTTCTTTTTAGGCTTTCTGCCTCTCCCTCACTTTCTCCACCTCTGACTCTTAAGGGCTTTCCAACTGCTGCTCAACCTTGTATTCCATCAACGAATATTTCCCTTGGAAAAATTTTTATGTCACATTTGAAAAATAAGTCTCCAAAATGGCCTTAAGAGCCTTATAGCAAGAACTCAGGTATATCCACAATGAGAATTGATTCTTAAAACTTCCTAAAAAAAGTATAAAGTATCAAAGGATTTTGTCATTATCCACAAGTCAGTATAGCCAACTCCATCTCATTTGTTACACCTTTACTAGAGCATACTGAGGATGATGCAGCACCCCTGTACCCAAACAGCAGGGAAGGAGGGCAAAAATAAAGGGTTGGATTGTTAATGTAAAAGGTGCATGAAAAGCCATTGGGAATACTGGCTTTTAAAAGGAGTAGCAGTCAACCTCTAGAAGTATAACTCAGCTATGAGTTCAAGCCCTTGGGCATCAAGACCAGATCCAAAACTGTTGAACAAAAGACATATGGGAAGTGTCAGAATGCAAATTCACACAGGACAGCAAACAGGGAGCAGCCATGGGGCTCTGCAGAAGCTGCAGGAGTGGGCTGACAAGAACCTGGCCAAGTCCTGCTCTTGGGACAGGATAATCCCTCACACTGCCCAGGCCCTGCCTGCCTGGCCAGAGAGCAGCTCTGCAGAAAAGGATGAGTCCTGGTGAGCAGAGCTGGGTACCAAGCAGCGCTCTGCCTTCAGGCAGCAAATGTGAACTGCTCTGCAGGCTGCATTGGCAAAGGGTGGTCAGCGAGGTGAGGAAAGGGATCATTCCTCCCTGCACAGCACTTGGGAGAGCATCTGGAACACCAGTCTGGAGTGCCTCAGGACAGGAGATGTGTTTGGGAGCTTAGTGGGGGTTGCCAGCGCACATGACAGAGGCTGAGGAGCTGGCTCAGCATCGCCTGCACAAGGGAGGGCTCAGAAAACTTAACTGCATCTTCTTCCACTTAACCAAAGGTTACAGGCACAGAACCTGCAGGTACAGAGCGACAGAACAAGGAGCAAGAGCTAAAAGTTGCTGAAAGGTAAATTCTGGTCGGCTCTAAAGAATCAGATAATGAATATGAGGGAAGTTAAGCCCAGGAAAATGCTGCTCAGAGAGGTTATGGCATCCTGAGACTTTCAAACCTGAACTCTGAAAGGCCCTGAGCAACCTAATCTGTGTAGTTACCCTTGATTTAAAAGGGATATTGGGACTAGATGGTTTCTGAAGTTCTCTTTCAATCTGAATCATTCTGTGATTCCATGTGGTTTCAACAGCAGCAGAATAGCTTCAAAATGGATTTTTTACTTTTATCCTATTTGATGACTTTCTTCATAAAGGATTTACTGAGAAGGGACTAGTTACAACTTCTAGCCTGTTTCTGTCCTCAAGAAACAAGGTCTCAGTTCTTTGAGATGTATTTGCAATGTTTCCTTAGAAAAATGCATTTTGGTTTGTTTAATCCACAGCCAGGGCAGTATGGAAGTGGCATTTCTTACAGTGCAGGCAAGATGAATTTCACAAATTATTTATTTTAATGCTGTGAACTATGGCATGTTTTCATTTCCTGCCAAACATTACCATTCTCAGCAGAAGCAGAGGAACACTGCCTTACACCTCCATAGAAAGGAGTTTTCTCTGCCTTCTGCATGACCTCCAAAACAATAACTACAGCCATACACATTTTCCAATTTTATCTGCCTTTTTTCTTCTGAAATAAAATTCATTTCAAAGATTAATTTATCAAAAACCACTGCTGCCTTTAAAGCTGGGTTGTAACAAAACTAGTACATCCATTTTCTTATTTTTCTAATGAAGTGATTAAATAAAAAATTTTAATTTTTTTTTTCCTTTACTGCAACACTGAAGATATGAGACATACCAAGCCAGGTGACAAACCATGCTTATACAGCAAGACTGTGTCTGGTCCAGACATAACCCTGCATTGTGCTTTGTAACCCACTGAGACAGTTCCTGCCTTGTAACCCACACACAGCCACAGATATTTCCAGAATTTGAGTCAAAAAACTTCTCTAAATGACACCTTACAGGTAAAGGATTAAACTCTGCAAAGGTTTGGAGTCTGCACAGAAAACTGAGCACATTCAAATTCAAAACCAGTTGCAGGTTTTCAACAGATTATTTCTAGAAATCTGGTAAGTTCTTATAACATAGCTAAAATTATTCGTTCAAGATTTGTAGCAAGTAGAATTCAACACCTCAATTTTAGTTTACTTCCAAAGAAAACATGACTAAATTTTTCAGGAGTTTTGGACTAGATACAGCTGGTTCTTAAAAGTGCCTAAATGGAGCAATTGGATCTCATTGATATTAATAGCTGTCACCAAGTTACTCCCAATTTAGAGATGCCACCTCATCAGAGTTTCGGTTAGCCTTGCGATGGACACACCATGGGATAGAACCAAGTATTTACCAGATCTGTCAGCCACAGAAAGTGATGAACCTACAGCCACGTGCTGAAAACACATTCTTGAGAGTCACTTGTGCCAGAGAGACATGATCAGAGTTTCATGCTACCTAATTAGTGATTAGATGGTGTTAGATAAACCAAATACCAGGCAGGATGAGGGAAGGGTGCCACAAGGATCACACAGAGACCAAGAACACAGGACTGGAGACCTCTGCAGATCTCCAAGTGCTTCTCAAAGGCAGGGGTGAAGTGGCTGCAGCCAATGAGCAGAGCCTGAGGGCAGCAGCACTCAGTGAGTTTGATCTGCCAGTGTCACCTCTTCGAACTGGACACTTCAAGGGACCTCTCTTAACCGGGGGGCACAATCTTTCACTGCTGCCAAGAAAGGGGACATTTCTCTTCATAATCCTCACAGTGAATCATTTCCTAGGGCAGCACCACAGTTCATCCATCATGTGTGCTACAGGGCCAGCCTCAGTATCACAAATGGGAGAACATTACTTGACTCACCTGAAACAAAACAAGGAACACAGTCAGTGAGTGAGGGAAATGAGAATGCAATGCCATAAGCTGCCTTAAGCAGCAAAGCTGACAGATCATCCCTGCTCAGCTATTTGGATTTGGGGCTGTTTTGGAAGCCAGAATGAGCCGGGTTAAATGACGACAATTCCTGCAAAACTGTGCCAAATGATCAAACACAAGCTGGTTTGTTTTGTTTTACTTTGCTTAAACCAGGTAAATTTAAGAGTTTCATTTATGTGGTAAGCTCCATAAAGACAATGACATGACTGACTTTGGGAATTTGGAGGAAGACCAGGAAAGTCAACAGCGGAGTTATAAAATTGGGCTTCAGAAAAACAGACTTCAGTATATCCAGGGAAATGTTATGAATCCCTAAGGTTTATCCAGGAGTGGAAACAGTCCAAGGTAGCTGCCTGACTGAGATGCTGATTAAAGAGAACTTCAGCATGCAGGAACAAACCATTCGTTAGGCAAGAAGATGCTTAGCAGGCTTACATGGCTATGAAGAAGGTTAATGAAGACAGACACAAAATGGGAGCTTACAAGTCACAGAGTCAAGGTTTGGCAACAAAAGAGAAGCACAGAAGTACTGCTCAGGCACTTGAAGACAAAAATAGGAAGGTTTTTTTAGTCCAGCCTAGCTAAAAGTAAGACATTCTTAAATCAAAGACATTAAGGGCGACAAGAAAGGATTTTTTCCAGGAAAACAAACAAACAATCTAGACATTAACTATTTAACACTGCTTTCAGAGAATGTCTGTTTCCAGTCTCTGTTGAAGATTTCCACCATTTTGTTATTTACAATGGAACATAGATGACCTGAGCTGTAATGACCAGCTACCACAGCAATGCCGCCTTGTTTAACGCCAGTTAAAGCAGCACTCATTTTTTTGGCACTGAAATTAAATGATGGAACATGATCGCTGATGTTATTTACTCCTAAGATTAAAATGACAATCAAAATATCATTGGGCACAAGGAACAGACAGCTTGGCTTCCTGCCTCAGCCACACTTAGCTATGCTTGTTTATCACCAAGATCATTTGCATACTTCAGTGGATGTTTATGTTAAGATGCTGTTGTAGCATTACCAAGGAACTGTTTATCCAACAATGTTTGTCATCAGCAACCTAGGCCACAGTACTGAAGGAAGGTAAAGACCTCAACGAGGAGGCAAAAAAGGCACTTAGATGTGTTTATGCAAAGCAAAATATATTTCTAAACAGTGCTGAATGTCACAACTGCTTAAAACAAACAAAAATCGATTAATAGTTTGTTACAAGGAATCTCCAGTTGTGAAGTAAACAAACAGAATCCTTTAATAGTTCCTATAGCAAAGACTTTCACTGACTATACTGACTTGCAAGTTCTATTTTAAATCTCTAAAAAGCTTATTTTACTATTAAAGGAATAGCAAATTTGTCCTTGTACCTTCATTTCCACAGTCCCACAGAATAAGGACTAAAACTGGTCTCAAATCCGCAAATCTATATGGCCTCTCCCTGCACATCTCCTTTGGAGATTTATTTTACTACTGGACTTTCTTCACAAGACTGAACATATTCATATGACAGTAAATCTTGCTGCAAAGCTGGTCTCTGCCTGTGCTACAGGTGCTTAACCCTGGTAGGTTCAAAAAAACCCATTGCTTGGAACAATAAATATATTGTGGGACTGGATGAAAATTACCTTTCCCAGTTTATAGATTTATTTCGTAAGGAAGGGGTGGCAGAAGGAGAGGCATCTCCAAAACTGAAACAGCACTGAGAAAAGCTCTGGCATGTTGAGCAGAAGCATATGGCTAATTTACAGCAACCACATCCAGCAGCGTTTGTGTTTGCACAGTGCAGGGGCCTGGACAACAGCCACAGCATCCACGCTCCAGAATTAGTGAAAACACACACACCACTTCTGAGAGAGAAAAGTTATAGTCTGGAAACTGTTTATAATCAATGTGAACTGGCTGGCTTTTATAGTAGAACATTAGATTAAATAAGATACCAAAAATATTGAAGCAGTTCTGCATTTGCTGAGTGCGCACCCAGTGAGATGGAGAATTGAGCAAATGCCTTTGCATTTTAGCTGCAGAAGAAATTCAGATTAGATGCTGCTACACAGGAATTGATAGCAAGTAGGTATTCAATCAGAAAAGTGGTCTTCTTTTAAATATTGCAATCACATGGTATAGTACATCACTTGTGTCAAGTTAAATTTAATCATTTCAGTGTACTTAAAGGAAAAAACTTGAATACCTGCTCATATACCCATGCCAAAAGGGATTATATGAGACTTTATGAAGCCTTTTCTTTTTATTTAATATTCTGATATCTATATAGAACAATTTTGGTATGTATTATACCCTCAAACTAATCTGTTCCATTGTCATTTTAAAGCACAGCGAATATTCCTGAACTTACGATGACAGCATCATGTGTCCTGCCAATTACTGATGTGCTCCCATGTAACAGCAAAGGCATTTTCCTTGGAACAGTAAAAGGCATAAGGAGTGCTGCTAATTTTCCTGAGAGTAAAACAAGATCATAATCTGCTTTTAAATGTGTGAAGAATACATTTAAAAAGGAACAATAATCTATGTAGTCACTAATACTCTCAGATTTTTGTCAGATTTAGAATCAGGGATGTGAAGGTTTGTGCTGTGGAAAAGGTGTCTGAACAATGCAATACACAAACTGAATGGTTTTTACTGAAATGCACTTTTTCTACATAAATTTAATGGCTTATCTGAACAACAACAAAAAATGATCACTATATAATCCATCAGAAATAAACCAGTTTTCAGTTGCCAGAGACTAAATACAATAAAAACTGAAACATGAATTGAATTCTGGGAAAGCAATCAAAACTGTTTAGTGACACATATGTCAGGCATGCACTTAGACTGTCTCAGTCCACCTCAGAATACAGGAAGACTGAATGGATAAAATTCAGGATGTAAAACAGGGACCTAAAAGGCACAACCCACCTCGACAAATGCACTGGGTCTATTTTGTCAACCTTCTAGTGAATTCTCCTCTCTTCTTATGATCCTGATTCACTTTTCCCAACACTTTAAACCTCTTATGCCCCTCTCCCTCTTCTTCATGTTGTCCTTTACTAGATCTTACATCTACTACATCCTCTTTCTACACCTACCCACACCAACCTGATCCTCCCCTTTAGTATTTACTGCAGCAATTGAGGGTGCAGGAGGTACAAAACGTTATCTGATTGACATGGGAATACATTATTCTGCCTAAGTTACTGAATGAAAAGCAAGGGATGACCTCCACATGTATCTTAACTTTGATGCAAAATACCTCATGTAATTGGGAGCTGTTCTGAACACAATCAGGTTACAGGACTGGTGTAATATAAAGTACTTTTTCATCTGCTCTCATTTATTCCAGATACTGTTGTAGCCAAGTGAACCAGGATTTGGAGGGTGAAAATATATTATGGAACTTGACACAACCTTGGAAATACCAGTTTGGTCTTGATGAAAGGGTGAGTATGTTAACTTATACTTAAATAGTGCATCTATATATACAAATATATATTGTGTAAATAACCACAAAGGGTTCACTGCTCCTTGGACGACTTCATGTATGAACAAAAACGCTCCATGTTTAAAATAGATTCCTAAATTTTACAGCTACTAATATGTCCCCTGCCAACAGTTCAAAAGAATAGGGGGTGGGGGGGGAAGAAAAATTAAAAATCAAATCAGCTAATTTCAGTTAATAAAAGGTCAAAATTGAAATTTAAATGCTCCAATAAAAAGGTCTGCAGTTACTAACAGCATCAATTAAGAAAAGCAATGCACATTAAATTCAATTCTCGTGTCACACACACATATGTGTGTTCATGACATCAAACTAAGAACCAAATTCAATATAGACTTATGAAGCATAGTAAATGAATCTGAATATGTTGTTTGCTAATAAGGATTATGAAACAAAATTCTCAAATTATTATTTTAACTTCATTCTAGTAACACAGATTGAACACCAGTTAAACAACCTAAACTCAAGGCCTCTCACACGCTTCAGAAGCAAACAAATTATGATATAAAATATTTCCAATTAAACAGAGACTATGACATTAATTCAGACAATTCAAGTAGTGCACATTGCAAAAGACTCTATTGCTCTATGCAGAAAAATGAGAGCAATGGTGAAGCTGCCCTGAACTTAATCCCACTTTCTCCCTTTCTTGGACAATTTAAACTATTTATTTTTTTCTTTCCGTTTCTTACAAATATAAACCAGAAATTTAAGAGCATAATTTGATTGTTACCACCTTACATCGTGCAAATCCAAAAGAGCAACATCACTGCACCTTTAGAGTTAAAGGAACAGTTAAAATTAAATAAATTAGCAAGCTACTACACACCCTGAGCCACAGAACCCACCTGAATCGGGGTTCCCATTGTCTTAGGTGAAAAGAGTTTTAATAGAATTACACAAAACAAAAAGGCAAATTATTTAAAACTAAAAGTGGAGCATCCAAGAATCAATGCAGAAGCTCAGAGGAAGTAAGCTTTCCCTTCAGCAATGCAAATTTCTGATGGCAACAAACTCCACAGCAACACAGTGACTTGCAGGCCCTCAAGTTCATCTGCAAGTTTTAAAAATAATTTCTGGTTGTTGTGGGGATTTGGGGTTTTTTTTTTTGTTTTTGGGGGGTTTTTTTGTTTGTTTTTGGGGGGGGTTTGTTTGTTTGTTTGTTTCTTTTAAAGAATAATGTCAGACAAGATTTTTTTGAAAAATTACCCATGGTTCATTCCCAAATAGCACTGGGTTTTGAAGTACAAATTACTTAAGTAGTAGACAGGAATAATTAATCCACCCTAACAAAACTCTCTGCAACTGTATTTGCCAGGTATGTACCATTAGTCAGTTCTGTGTTAATTGCAACCTCAAAAAAATCCCCATGGAATTTAGATAAAAACTGCCTTTTATGTAGGCTTTCAGGAGGAAATAAGAAAAAATATCTGCCATAAATATAAAAATAATCAGAAATGGGTGAAGATACTTAGAAGTATGTGAATTATCATTTTATCTTTCCTGTCTAGTCAATCCAGCTAACATGGTTAACTTGATCCTAAACAGGTCTCTGAAAACCAGTAGTAGAAGAGATAGCAATATTCATAAATAATTACCTGGAACCAATCTCTTTTTCCATGTATGAAGCTTCTGCTTCCCAGGAAACTTTATTGTGCAGGATCACCCCTGACAGACAAACTGCCTCTCTACAGAAAGTACAGTTTTCTCAGTGACCGTGGAAGGAAAGAGGAATTCCAGATGTTTTCAAGAAAGTAATGAGCAGACACAGAGAGCTGGGTGTCAAACAAGGAAGTCCTTTCCCTTGAAGGAGCTCACCAGGATTAGAAATTCAGTAGAATCCAAACTTTTACATTCAAATAGAGCCCAAGATTTTAGCACGCTGTTGTAAATGGCAAAGCCCTGAAGCTATTTGGCAGCAATGGGGAGATTTGCACAGACTGTGCACAAGGTGCATTTCACTTTTAACTGATAAGTATGTCCCATGAAGACACTGCTGAAAACGTATTTTTCGTTTCACGTCTCAGTGGTTTTGCTTTGCAGAAATTGTTCCATCTTTTTAACTCTAAGCCCCAGAACTGAGCAAGAACAGTGCAGCAGACACACGACTGTGATGCAGCAAGACTAATCTATTTCCTGAGACACTGTTAGATCAGATTTTGGGATGTGGACAGTTTTTATGAATATACTGCACTTTGCAGTCAGATGATCATCAAGGAAATGACAATGCCCAACATGTCACCCTCTGCAAGGACACAGGAAATTTGGAAGCTCCTTACATGCATCTGTACAATCAGCTGGTTTGGCATTTTGGACCCTAAAAATGGTTCAGTGTATGCAACCCAGTTCTCCACTGCAACAGACAAATTCTGGAAACGTAATATATTTATTCTGTCTCAACCAGAGGGCTGTGAGCATCCAGCTGGAGCTTCCCAAAGTCCCACAGTCATTCCTGCAATGATCTGTGTGGGTACTCCCTCCATTTAACAGCAGATTTATGGAAAACAGCAAGGTAAGGACAATATGCAGGAATATCCCTTGACCAGTAATAAGGAAAATATGCAATAACTACTCTATTTGTAAGAGTCATTCATTTTGACATTTTATGTTCAAATGTGAGCAAGGACACCGGGATTTGAAAAAAGTCTGCACTTGTGAACTCAGAAAAACAAATATCCTTGGTAGCTTTAAAAACACACATTTACTCACACAAGAAAGAAAGGCTGCAAAGAGAGTAAATACTTGACCTGAGAGATTAGCAGTGACTGGAAAATAAAAATCTGCCTAAAGTGTCAACAGAAGCAATAGTAACCCTTTAGGTTATATAAGTGCACATCTAAGGCTGCTATTTTTGATAGATTTAAAATATTTCTTCCCTTATCTTTGGGTTCAATAGTATTTTGATCTAAAAACAAAAGGCTGAAAGTGGATCCCATTCACTAAAGAGACAGGAGAGGAACTGGCAGCTGGACCAACCCCAATGGTAGGAGAGCCTGGAGGTACAGACAGCATTTCAAAGCTTTGCATGTCTGCCCTACACCCATTTTTATGAAAGCACTAAAGACAAAGGCCATGCAAACTCCCCAGACAATCTGTTCCAATGCAAAACTGTTCTCATGGGGAAAGCTTTTCTTCATAACCACTTATTCCAGTTTTGCAGACGTTGTCTCTTATCCTCCCACCATACACCTCTGGGAAGAGACTTGCTCCTTCTTGATACCCTCTTTGGGAGCATTTAGAGGCAGCTCTTAGGTCATCCTGGAGCCTTCCCTTCCCCAGCTGAACGGGTACAGCTCCCTCAGCCTTACCATGTACCCCAGCACATCCTGGGGCCCTCTGCTGAACATTCTTTCTGGTATTGGAGAGCCTCAAACTGGGCAAAATATCTTGGATGCAATTTAACAAGTGCCAGGTAAAGGGAGAAAATCACTTCTGTCAATTTACTGGTTAATCTGCTTATCCAGCCCAGGACACTGTTGGCTTCCGCTGCTGCCAGAGCAAATACACTCACCCAGCAGAAATTCACTGCAGGACATGCTCACAGGTGCATGATGTGGAGATCTGGTCAGATGTGAGCATGTCCCAGAACACAGGTCTGAGGACACAGGGTTGATGCTCTCTGACAGCATACAGAGCTTGGACAGTCCTGCCTTTTGCTTGCAAGCAGGAACCAGCTCTGCATTGCAGAGTTAGAATGCCAGAAGCTAAGAGTTCTATTAATAAGGGTGAAAATATGTCTATTTTTTAATAAAATCCTGGCCACTTTATTTTACCTCTATGAATAAAAAGAAAAAAACAACAAACTCTACAGTCATTCCTCATAGCAGCCACTACCTGACATGATCCTTTTAACACAACTGAGATAAATAGAAGAGGGAAAGGGTAGGACAGATAGTGGGTGGTAGGATATGTATTTTCAAGGTAAAAAGAGATAAAGGTATTACAAACACCAGCATTTACATGGGGAGTCACATCACCCACCATAAACTCCTGATTTAATAGGTTGCTTAAGAGCTAGGAGAGCTCTCCAGCCTAGCCCTAGCCCATTTAGCACATTAGCTTGTCCTAATGGGGAGCTCTGATCCAGAAACACTCAGCACCTCTGCCTGCGGGTATTGCCACACAATGCAAATGAAGTTGTAAAGAGAAATCAACTCATCAATCACAATCACAAGGGGACACTGGGCAATGCAAAAAGATTAGTGTTTCAGCCCTGCTCAGGTCTTTCCTAGCACCACTCTGCTTTAATTAAATACCACCTCGAGTGCTTTATCACCAGCAGAAATCTCAGCGTTGAAGGCTGGCATGTGCAATCTAAGTGCTGGAGCTAATTAGAAATGAGAAAGAGAAACATGTTCATTAAAAAGTGTGGGATTCTCCTACCAGAAATGATCTGCACCTTGGAATAAAAACTTGCCTTTCTGTGGGTTTAGAATAATATGTTAAATAGCTTTTATTACGGTGAAATCTTTTACTTTGAACCACACGCCTAGCGCTATTGTCTTTCTTAAGTAAAGCCAGATTTAGCTGTATCCACCAGACCATTGTTCGAATTTAAAAGATTCTTGGCTTATGGTTAGCTGATAAGAGCCTTAATTCCTCTTCTTCTAACATTTGATACACTAATTTAAATTTTTTCAGACTTGGCACACTCAAGGGCTTTTTGCCTTACTTCCCTGGATATACATAAGCTAGTCATTACTATTTATGAAGGCGATGAAAGGAAACATTAAACAGTCAAAGAAATATAAATCTTAGATTCTAACACAGAGAGTGCAACAGCAGGATTAAAAACAAAACAAAATGAAACAAAAACCTGAAGCAAATACAAAGACATTTGCAATTTAAAGCAATACAATATAGCGGAAAAGCAGTTTTCTCTTCCACTTGACTGCCAAGTGACCTGACTCAGGATTTTATGGCTTTTCCCAGGAACAAGCTGAGAATATCAGCAGCATCCAAAACTTAGCAGAGAAATCACATTATCATGAGCAAAAGTGAGAAAGAGACAGAACTTCTGATTTGAGTGATAAACGAAATGTTTTTCTAATTTTTGGTGGTGATAATATGGAAATAGAAAATTGGTTTTGGCCAGTACCTTATTAAATAAATTTGCCTTTGAGGAAAAGACCTGAGTAAGATCTATACATGGCTTACATCCCACTCAGCTAATTAGGGGGAGGCTTTCTTGTTCAATTTTGTTATCACACTTATTTTTAATGTCTGAGTTAGGTGATTTCCAAATGCAAATGCCACCTCAAATATTATCAATCAAAACAATGCTATAGCTTTTTAAATAAACCATACATTGTTGTTTGAATAATGTCCAGAAACCTAAACTTAGCCTGAATTTAATTTTTCAACTATCAGCTAAATGCTAAACACTAATGAAAATACTCTTACTTCCAAGGGAAACAGATGGCTTTAAAGAGTTACTTATTTCAACATATGGAAACCAATCACTGAACTATGAAGAATCAAACAGCAAACTCTATCATTATTAATTTTGACTAATAAGAAAAAATATAAGAAAAAATGTGACACATAAGGAATCCAGCTTCTAAACTAAAGTCTGCTTTAGTTTAAATTGCAACAGAACAAGAAAGGTTTTAAAAAATATTTGTTTGAGCTACAGTGTTACCTTCTGGTTTAGCTTGTTAAAAATAAAAAACCACAGAAAAAAAAAAGATAATTTTTGTAGAAAATAGTGATTTGTGATGCACGTACATTTTTACATTCAGTTATCACCTTAAAGCCCCTACAATTATGAATTCCTTCTCTAAAGAGTTCTCTCACTGTGAGCAGGCATTGAGGAGCTCCTGGAGCTCCCTCTGAACCAAAGCTCTCCCCAAACAGGCACAAAATGTATCTGCCAAGGGAACAATTGACAGGAGGCTTCATGAGAAGGCAGCAAAGGAATCCCTGGTGCAGGAGCTGCACGGGCATCCCTGGCACTGGTCAACACAGCACAGCTCCCTTTTCCAATCTGAAAAGCAAATTAAAGCTGTATTAAACTGCAAATCCAGCGACAAGCAGCTCACCAGCTCTGCTGCTCCTGTGGAAAGCATCCTCACCAGCAATGCAGTGATGGCTGATGCTTCACAAAAGCATAAAGAGCAAATGAATCTTACCCTGGTCTTATCATTGCAGTTTTCCTCAGTCAAGGATGGAGAGGTTTGCCACTTAAATCTGTGTCTGTTTTTTGACTGAAATATTCTATAGCTTAAGTGAATTAAACTAGTTTATTCTGCCATCTCAGGCAGCTGGTAACTTTTCTAAAGCTGCCGCAAAACTTCACCATTTTTGCTTCATTTTTTATTTTCCTTCTATCAGCTTATATAACAATATATTTTAAAGGTACCCCTACGTTATCCTGAGCTGGTGGGCAGAATTGTGCTGTCTTTAGAATAGTTTTTAGGAGTCTATTTCTTAAAAAGAAGAAGAGGCTGCTGAGGCGTTGCATGGTTTCTGTGCAGAACATTCCCTATGTGGGAGTGCCTCATCTGCATAGAGCCATGTGGGTAGCATTTGGACAAGCGCACTGAAGGACGTGACAATCAAAGAGAGATATGTGGGAAATCTCTTTTAAATGTAAAAAGACCTCACCCAGCTTTCACTAGCTTAAGTAAACATAATTTCCAAGGGAAGAATGAATGCATAAACTATCATGAGGCAAAAACGGGATTTGAGCGCTGCAATTTCTGTTGTGTACTAAAATACACCCAAGAAAAATTTCTTATTCTGTCCTAGGTCTAACACAGCAAAAAATCAGTGAGAAATGGAATTTTGATCAATGTTAAAAATTTGCATGTGATTTTTCTAGCTAATGACATGCAGAACAAGTCATAGCTGATTTCTGCCACTGACATTCTGTCAATGTAATAATAGATCCCTCTTTTGACGTAACTTGACTGCCATTAGCATTCTAAATATAGTGAACAGTTTTGTTAATATCTCCTCAGAAAAGTGAAGTAAAAATGGAAAACAGAAGGCAACCTGGGCCAATTTCTTGTGCACAGAACGTGTCTCTAATGCACTGCTCTCTAGAAATGTGTAAATCCAGCTCCTTAGCAGCCTGGGAGAGAGTAAATTTACAGTTTGAACCAAACTGAGATTACTAGCCTGCAAGAAATTCCTCTGCAGAAGCCAACATGAAAGGTTGCTTTTTTCAAACAAGAGACATTTTGAAGCAGTCAGTGGAGCTGCCCTGTTCCTTAAAAACTGAGCTGAGCAGCCTGACTCACGCTCTTGGCTGGGAAATGAGACATTGTCACCGCTCCTGAAAGAATGGGCAGGACTGTTCCCAGCCTGTGTTAGCCTGATGCAATCACCCAGCAGCTCACTGATTCTAGAGAGCTCCTGCAGTGTTCCTGAGGTCCCAGCTCGCTCTGCTGGGCTGCATTTGGGCAGGGCCAGGGCTCAGGACTGGGGCTGTGCCAGCACTGCCACTGCCCCGGGCACAGCAGGGCCAGCAGAGAAGCACATCCCTGCTGCTCCACCTCCCATCCCTGCTGCTCCACCTCCCATCCCTGCTGCTCCACATCTCTGCTGCTCCACATCCTGCATCCCTTACGTGCTGGGACAGCACAATCCACCTGGGCTTCAGCTCCTCTGGGAAACACTGAATCAGCGTCCTTGGGTCCCTCAATCCTAAATTTAACAAACCATTCCTACTACCAAAGCAACTACCATTCACTCCCTGCCATTTTTAAAATTAACAACAGGGGTTTGGGTATTTCTTGTATTTCCTTCATGTTGTTGTCCTAGCTTGGATGTTAGTCCCTAACAGAGACTTGGACAACTCTAAAATAATTTCACTAAAATGAACATGGCAACTTCTGAAGTTCCTTTCCTGTAAACACAAACCTCAGCTTTCAAATAATCTTAATATCTATTGTTCAGCTTCTATATTCTGTAATTCAGACACAGGCTAGGCCATCCTAAAACACAGAAATATTTGTCTCCATGTTATTATGTGCCAAAGTAATGTTTATAGGTAATTTAAGTCACAAACAGTGGCAATAAAGTAAACTATAACCTAAACCAGTGTGTTCTGTGTTACTAAACAGTTCCTTACATTTTCATACATATTTGGTATGTCATTATTACATGAAAGATGCACCACTTCAGTTCAGTGTTAAATAAATGAATGCAACCAATTGTTATTTAAATCTACCACATTCTAAAAATAACACATAATGGAAAGAAGCAGGGGAATGAAATGTTAGAAAAAACTCGTGATCTGGACTATCCAAATTACCAACCTATTCTATTTCTTACTACCACTATCTCAAAAAAAAAAAAAAAAAAAAAAAAAAAAATCACAGCCAGGTAAAGCAAACAAACAAGCCCACCACAAACTCAAACCACCTTTTAAGAAAGATTAAAAAAAACCAAACTCTCAAAGCTGTATTCAGATTAACCTGGAGGTCCTGAAGACCTCTTAGCTGATTTGTCTCTCTGCTGAGCAATGCCAGCACCAATTCAAGCCCACTCTAACCCTGCCATCTTTTAAGTGCCACGACAACTCATAAGATTCCGTGGAAAAAAAAAGAAATCAAGAATGCTTCGAATTTCCCTATGAGCAGCTTAAAGTCAGACTTTGCCTTTGTGCAGGTGAACACTCACACCACCCTCTGCCAGCCCTGCTGTAAACACAGACTGCTGCACTTCAGCCAACCTAGACGTTTACAGAGTGAGCTTCAGCTGCCTGTTCTGATAATTTCATTTTATGCCATTCCATGGTCATTAACATCCAGGTTTAACAGAAAAGCCATTTAATTGTTCAGTAAAATAATGGATTTCAATTTACTGTTACGTCAGTGGCACTAGGAATTCCTACTGCCAAGTCCATACAAAAACAAAAAAAATTAAAAATAAAAAGATGCTCACTTCACAAATACAGAGATGTACAACTGCAGCATCAAGTAATTCATATGAATGACATACAAAAGACATGTGAAAAACAAGAAGACATCTTTATGGAGTTTAAATCTAAAACAGGTTTGGGCAAAATAAAGCCTGAGTCTGGAAGAGGCACTGCATGTATCTGCTACAGCTGCTCAAAAAGGCAGATGTCTGAATTTTGTAGGAGATTAAACAACATGACTGTGGTGTATTGTTAAAAATCAAACCCACCTGGCTTTTTGTGCAGAAGCAACATGAAAGGCTCCATCTCAAAGGCAGTCCCTGCACACTAACCCTGACCTGGTGCTGCAGTTTGCCAAGCTGCCTTCATGTGCCTGCAGCAGGACAGAGGGGTGTCAGCAAAGGGAACTGCACTAGATCTAAGAGAAAGGGCTCACCTATTTGCTTATTATAAATTCTTAACTGGGAATTTGGTCTCTTTTTGTTCAGAGACTTGAAATTTTGCCTCTAAAACACCTGCTGTAAGAACATCCACCCCAATAATGACTCAGTTGACATTTCTTACACATGTGCCCACAAGAGCATTACAAATGTTGTGAGAAACAGTAATGAGGTAAAGCCTGTTGTTCCCAGCTCAAATACTACTGGGCTTATTTGGCACAAGTCTACATTATACAATACAGAGAGAAAAAAATGCCTCAGAAAGCAAATAAAGAGAGGGTTATTGCTACAAACTAATCCACAGCTAAATGCTAATTGACTGAAGATAAAAACCATTACAAATGACAGAGATGATTCTAAACATGTAACATGTCTGAGAGAAAAATCAGTTTTCACAAACTGATTCCCACTCCAGATACCATGGGGATTGTGAAGATGCTGACCAGGGGTTCCACAAGAGCTTCTCTTTGTGGAAAAGGGAGGAATGTAGCACTTGATTAAAGGTTCCAAGTGAACATCCTCACTTTCTGCTATGAAACAGATGCAAGGGCAAGAACCACAGATAACCAGAAAACCCCAGTGCCTCCAAATAACCTAAAAATCAGTATCTGTGAGAGAAACCCCAAAACCAAGCAACAAAACCACACACTATTTCTCAAAGAAACAACAAAATTCATAGGGAGATACTATGACACACCACTGCTTGTCTTAGTTCAACACAAATACTTTAAATTTAAATACAAAACTTAACTCTCGAAAGTTTGAGGGGTTTTTTCCTAACTTTCTAACTTTCTATTTTATTTTTTAATTTTTTTATCATATCATATCAATCCTATCATATAAGTTCTAGTCCCTTTTGGGACCATGAAAAGAAGAGACAATAAGACAAAGGAAATTTAGAAAGGTTACTCATTCTTGATCTCTCTTTCAGGTATGCACATGATCAGCCAGGAATAGGAATAATTAAGGAAACCTCAGCTTCTACTTTCATTTTCTTAGAAAAATATAACTGCATCAATCCCAATACAACAACACTAATTTAAACTTCTTTCTTAATGAACTGTTTTCTGCAGTGCTTGTATCTCATAAACAAGCACTAACAACTACCATATTTTGTCTACATTTTCTAAATTCCTGTGAATAAATTATTTTAGCCCTGTGAACCCACTCAAAAATTACAATCAAAGAATAGAACTAAGATTTTTTTTTTAAAATGACAAGTACTAATATTTTATGTTTCCAGCACTACATTCTTTCACTAGTATTGAGTCAATCTGAGATAACCCCTTTTGTGTGACAGATTATGGCTGTCTGCCACACAGAGATTTAAATGTGTACAGAAGCTCCTCAGCTGGTCTGCATTCTCAAAAATACTCCTTTCAATTCAGCTCAGTATTTTGATATTGCCAGAATATAGGTTTGACATTTTTAATGCAGGACAATTAAACTATTTTGTTAACAGCCAAAGCCCAAACAACAGGTAAGTGATAGTACACAAAGGGAAGAAAGACCGAGCAACAAATAAATTCACACTGTTTCATCACTTCTTTTTTTTCAGAAATCTCTTGTGGTCTGGTCCATTTAGCACCTGCTAAGCCTAAACTCCTCTTAAAAACTGTCAACAACTGAGGTATAGATTAATTTTCATTTCTGATCCCTTGCTGGTGTAAGCACTGTTTGGAAAAGGCAAGTCATCCTCCTGGTCCTGCTCTAATCCACATGCTCTAAAAATGCTATGGCTTGGTCTCAAGCAGAAGCCAGAAGAATTAAAACAAGCCCCTGCAAACTTGCCTTGCATGTAACTGCTGCCATCTTAATAAGGTGAGAGCAGCTTTTAAATCCCAGGCAGCTTCAGAAGCTGCAGCCCAGTCCCTGCCATATGGAGACAGCCTGGAATCTGTCAAGTTCACTTAGTGAATTTTATCTTTGGGGAATCAGTCAGGCAAGCTAGATCAGAATAAACAGGATGCTGTTGAGATCTGGAGGCTAATGCTGGTACGGGCTGGACTACTGAACCAAAAAAAAATCAGTTTTAAATAAACATGTGGTACCTAGAAAAATTAACAATAATTAAAGCTGTATAAGCACAAAAACAACTATGTGGGATTTTTATTGCATTCTAAAAGATGCTCTTCTCCCTCTGCCTACAGGAAACAGCCAGACTTTCCATTTCTTTCCATTATTTCTAACACAGAAAGATATAGTGACAACATTTAATGCTTTACATCAGCCTAAAGTATCAATAATTTAAAATATCCTATTTAAACACTGTGCCTAATTAGACACCCTTCTTTATAAGTGTTCAAGGAAACATAACACACTGAGCAATGTCATGTTCACACAATCTCCATGCAAGCCCAAGCTGCTGCTTCATGCTTCGATAGGAGATGAAAATCTGGGGTCTCCAAACCCATCAAATTCTGTTCTGATGGATGGGGATAAGATAGACTTTGTTGTGCTCTGGGTAAAAGCCAGAATGTTAAATGTAATCTTCTGCACATGCTTTTACTGATATTCAGCATAAAAATAAGCCTTATCCATTTTTATTAGTTGGTCTGAGCCAGAACCAATTCTTTTGATGTCACCTAGCTTATAAAATGCAGCACTATAGGCAAGGGAGGTTTTAAAATGCTTCATAGACTTTATCCATTATATTAATGGGTTTCAGATTGCATCTGTGGAGCACTTTCTGGTGCTGATCCACAGGCAGCTGGCCAGTCACCTGGAGCTGGCTCCTCTCCTTGTTCCCCTCTGTTTATTCCCTATAAAGACAGAGCTGAAAAGGGGCAAACAAAAAAAAGACGTAATGCCATTTTTAATGCTATTTTTCCAGATAAACACTTCAGTCCTTGCCACGTGAGTATCCTGAGAGGAAAGGACTGGACAGTTAGGAAAGGCAACACAACTTGCTGGCACCATGGACTGTGCCAGACAGGAGAGGGATGGGGAGGAGAGCAAGAGAAACAATCATTTTACTGTAGGATTAATGTGATTAAACTTTA
This sequence comes from Catharus ustulatus, assembly GCF_009819885.2. Lineage (NCBI taxonomy): Eukaryota > Metazoa > Chordata > Aves > Passeriformes > Turdidae > Catharus > Catharus ustulatus. Next base: position 4,329,150 of record NC_046236.1, on the reverse strand, counting down.
AACTGAATTGTTAAACCAGTTCATTTTTCAGCATTCCCCTGTATTTCAGGCAAGAAGCCAAATTTTACCACATCCCCCAGCAAGATGAACTTGACCTGCCTTGGTATTTTTCAGAATTATTTTCTGTTTAAGAATGTACTGAGAAAAACTCTTTAGAAATTATATCTTGCACTGGGAAAAAAAAAAAAAAAAGAAAAAAGAAAAAACAAAACACTTCTTTGAATACTTTAAATGTCTCTTAGGATTCACCCAGGGAATTCAAGTCATCTCTTTACATAAAGCAAGCAAGGAAAGCTTCACTGACCTGGGTCACCAGGGTAGGAGAGGTGTCCAGGAACCTAATGAGTAAATCATAATTAACAAGATACCTGTATTTACCAAATTATTTTTTAAAAAAATCCATGCTGATAGCCTTTCATTTAAATTGTTTCTTATTGTCATAGATGCCTTATCTATGTATTTTTGCTCCTTTTCCCTGGCCCTATCACTTCACCTCAATGGAGAAATACAGCCTCCACATGAGATTTTGGAAGTCATGCAGTCACACCAGTCAGCCAACCCTAACAGAGTATTCCTCGACAGTGAACAGATTCAACAGTGGAAATTAGTTAAGCAATCAGTAATAGCTTCTATTAGATCACAGAAAATACTGGGGAGTGCATGCCTGAGCTGATTACAAACAGCACATGGCAGGAGAGAGGTGCATCCAGAGCAGCACTGGAACAGGGAATTCTCTGCTCCCAGTTCCATGACAGGAGCCTGGGAACAGCCAGATCCACCCTGCACTGGCACTGCCACACCTGGGAACAGCCAGATCCACCCTGCACTGGCACCTTCCACACCTGGGAACAGCCAGATCCACCCTGCACTGGCACCTTCCACACCTGGGAACAGCCAGATCCATCCTGCACTGGCACTGGCACACCTGGGAACAGCCAGATCCACCCTGCACTGGCACTGCCACACCTGGGAACAGCCAGATCCATCCTGCACTGGCACTGCCACACCTGGGAACAGCCAGATCCACCCTGCACTGGCACCTTCCACACCTGGGAACAGCCAGATCCACCCTGCACTGGCACTGCCAGCCCTGGGAACAGCCAGATCCACCCTGCACTGGCACCTTCCACACCTGGGAACAGCCAGATCCACCCTGCACTGGCACCTTCCACACCTGGGAACAGCCAGATCCATCCTGCACTGGCACTGCCACAGCTGGGAACAGCCAGATCCACCCTGCACTGGCACTGCCACACCTGGGAACAGCCAGATCCATCCTGCACTGCCACACCTGGGAACAGCCAGATCCATCCTGCACTGGCACTGCCAGCCCTGGGAACAGCCAGATCCACCTTGCACTGGCACTGCCACACCTGGGAACAGCCAGATCCACCCTGCACTGGCACTACCACAGCTGGGAACAGCCAGATCCATCCTGCACTGGCACTGCCACACCAGGGAACAGCCAGATCCACCCTGCACTGGCACTGCCACACCTGGGAACAGCCAGATCCATCCTGCACTGGCACTGCCACACCTGGGAACAGCCAGATCCATCCTGCACTGGCACTGCCACACCTGGGAACAGCCAGATCCACCCTGCACTGGCACTGCCACACCTGGGAACAGCCAGATCCATCCTGCACTGCCACACCTGGGAACAGCCAGAGTCACCTTTCCCAGCAAGAAAAGTCTGCCTGAGAAAGCCACAGGAAAGCAAGAGGACTGATAGAAAATTCTTTATCCTCATTGTTTGGTGTAGAGATCCACCATTGCTTCACCATAACAATGTGAGCAGCTATGTTTAAATTAAAATTTAAGGAACATCTGCAAGTGGCCCTATATTTTCCTTTACCATGCATCCTAATAAAGCCTAAGTCCTAAATATTTACTATATGTGATGATTAAAAATCTTTGTTTTTCAATGAAGCAATTTCCTGCTTAAACTTAGGGTATCTCTCAACTCAGAAGTTTTCTTTTCAGACAGATGAAATTGTGTGTGCTTACTTCGGAAATGAACAGGAAGAAATGGTTTCTATATTATATCTTTCATCCAAATATATATGGACCATAACATTGTAATAAACCACTTCTTTGTTTCCAGTGATGACTTTTAAAAAAATTTAAAATATATTATACAATATTTTCCACTCATTCATGTGAAAAAAACCCTCCAGGTTATAACTTTTCTTATTTAAAAAAAAAAAAAGTTGCCAAATTTCATAGATGTTTGTTTGTTTTTCAGGGAATCTTCATACACGATATACTGGTCATAAAAGCACTATAAAAATGGTAAACCTTCAGCTAGTTACCAGTAACAGATTAAAAAAAAAAATCCATCCTATGCTTTTAACTCTCACTTCAGAGCATTCTACAGAAACTAGGAGAAGCATCAGCAGCATCTCATCCCAACTTCAATAAGCAGTAAGCATTGATACCCAAAAAAGTGTGTTTTGTTTAGAATTTTATTTTTGTCACAGAGGAGGAAGCCATAAGCAGGTGATGTGGGATCTTCCATGATCATTTCATGGCAAGTTTTATGAAATGCCTCCAAGCCCCATGAGCAGGCATAAAAGCAAAAGAAGTACTGAGACAGATCCCCATGATAGAGAACAGTTTTCCCAGAGACTCGTCATACATCTCACAGATCTCACACATGTTCTTTGTGAAATAGATTTGCTCAAGTGCTCTGACAAACACCTGAAATCCAAATGGCTCCAGTGGACACACAAAATCAGTGAATCACCATTCACAATCAAGAGCTTGATGACATTTTTCATTCATAAATATTAAATAAGATTTTTTCTTTGCAGAATAAAAGTTGGAACCTTCACCCTTATTCCCATCCTGCCCACAATTCCTTACTGTCTCTATGCTCCACAGTAAAATTTATAATTAGGTAAAGATATCTGGACTTCTTGTCATATTTATCTGACTTAAATATATCTGATTTGAAGTTTTCAAGATATTATTCAACAATGTTTTAGTCTCCTACTCATTATTAAATAAATAAAATTACATAATACTTAATTTTCAATAGGACAGATTCAGAGTCTTGAATTAGAGTTTTACTCTGTCATTAAACATTTAATTGATGGTCAGAGAAGTATCTTTATTCACAAGCCAAACATATTAAAGAAGAACTCTTTTCTTTTACACACTCCTTAATTACTGAGGAAAAACTACTACGTAGGACTCAGTGACTGGAGACTGATGAGGATTGACTATGACTTCCATTAAATTAAAAAATATCAACAACAAAATCAGTTAAAACAAACTGTGAATCAAACAGACCTAACTAGTAATGATTCCACAATAGCTTCATCTTTACCCCCATACCTTCTCTGCAGCCTCCCTGTTTCCCTTCCCCTTACATTTTTTTCCTTCAGCAACTAGGAAGTCTACATCTTCAGAATTGGCTGGAGGTTCTGAGCCTGGAGAATCCCTGGGTGTGTTCTAGGAAGTACCAATTTCAGAGCAGTATGTAAATTACATAAAAATCTGGATGGTGCTCATGAGAGCAGTGAGGAAGTTGATCTGTCCATGGTTCTCCTGGTCCTTCCTTGCAAGAACAAACCCTTCAGAAGAGGCACTGGGTCATTAATAAGTATTTATTCTCCAATATACTGTTATTTTTTAAGTGCCATTAGCCACTGTGGCACCCAGGTGGAATGAAAACATGGAGGGAATGAATAATTTCTTGGGAACACAAACCAGTACTGCAGGGAGACTTCTGCATGTGGTCATTTCTGCATGTAATGCTGAAAGATGAGAAGTAAAACAACTGCAAAGGTGCTGGCAGTGCCAGCATTCTGATAATCTCTATTCAGACTAAGGAAGAAAAGCTGGATTCTCTCAGTGAGCTGAGCTGGGGTTGAGCAGGACTGGGACAGGGGCACTGCTGCCTGCCCCAGGGACTGTCCCAGCAGTGGCTGCTGCCATTAACACATTCAGAACTCATGCTGCTCCCTCTGCAAGCACAAGTCTTCCAGAAAGATCACGTAGGACACCAGCACATTGCAAGTCAAAATGTACTATTTAAAAAATAGTTCTCTTTCTGAATTAAAATAGAATTTAAATGCCTGCAAGAGATTAATAGATGCTGCAATGACTGCAAACTTATGTAGGTTTTTGTGAGATGTGACATTTAGCTTTTTTTCCTTAAAGGTGTGGAAAAATAAAAAGTAATTCTGTTTTCAGGAGACTTGTAAGCAAGGTTTCTGGCATACTGTCATCAATTCCAACCTAAATACACTTCAAGCTTAGTTCAAATTTAAGGTAGGTCACATACGATCTTATTTCAATTCATTTGCAAAATATATATTCTTTTATGTACCCATGATGACAAAAATACATTAGATGAGATATTTTCATTCTTTTTGTTGTTGAAGAGGATGTTCAAAGGCTCTGTCAAATATTTTTGCTGGATGTGTTTAATCCTAGAGCTCTCAGACACAGCTTGTTACCTTCTTTCCACTTCAACACAGTTTCCTGATGTTTTTATGAGGCTGAGACTAAACTAGATCTGCTTGAAAAAAGTAAAACCTAAGGGAAAAGCCTAATTTTAACCTGGTTAGGCTGAATCCCTGTTAAGCAGTTTGAAGTTTTATGCTGTTGCAATAACCTGGACTGGCATGCATTATACACAGCACGTGTCTGAAGAGAAACCAGCACATTAAAATTTCACTGCAAATATTGCCAAAGTTTATAAAGATCAGATTACAAATGTGCATTTTGCTATTAAGACACTGCAAGAAATGGAGGCTGTATGAAAGAGAGGAGCACTATACCAGGACCAGTGCTCTGAATGCAGCTCAGATTCTTGCTGACACGTGGTATGGCAAACTTATTGAATGGTCTGAATCTGGTTCTGCTCAGGAAATGTCTCTTTCATACCAAACCATCAACACTGATGCAGGGAGCTGCTGCTGTCTCAGAAATCCAGTTGAGAAATGAACCCAAAATGGCCAAGCCCCACCATTCAGACTGAGGGGAGGATGTGTCTCCAGTGAATCATTCCACCTGTGTGGCATTTCTGCATCCTGGAAGGCACTTTGGAGATGAAATTTAAGGATGCAGCTGAAAAATTCATATTAATATAAAAGTGGTGAAATTGGAGATGAATCAAGTATGAGAGAAATAAATACTTATTGGAAAGAGCTCCAAAATACCTTTATGAAGGGTTTTTGTGAAGAGAATTGAAGGAAATGGAGGTAAAAACAAAGAGCTCAGAATTGCAGCTTTTAACAGTCTAAAACTCTTCAGAATTAACAGTGTAAGATTTCCTCAGACAATCAGAATTAAGCTCCTAAATATTTCATTCCCAAAGACAAAGTACAAATTGGTGTGACACTATGTTGTTTGTCTACACAGTATGCACTACTCCACCTGTGAGAATTGTGGACTCTTCCACCTGGGCAAGGCATCTAAAGTTAGTCATCTTGATGCAAAGGTGTGCAGACAACAAGCAGGAAAACGAAAAAAAAAATGCTCAAAAAGTGAAACAGAACCTATCATGAAAAAAGTCAGGTTTGTAGGTGGCAACAGCGCCATTGCATTTCTTTGCTTTAATTTTCAAATAATCATATTGCTTGAAATGTTAAAATTTTAAAGTGGGAAAAAGGTTTTTGAAAGCTTAAAGCATAAAATCCTTTCAATCCTCACAACTGAAAAACCTGCACACAACAGTGACAAGTGAACCTGCTTCTCAAACAGTGTTCTCTTACAGAACACTGCTGTATGAGTAGCTTAATACTTAATTGAAATAATTATCCACAAGATTTAAGTGGTTCCTGCTGCCTTTAAAAGATACCTTTATATCATGGCAGGCATCTGCAAAAGTAAAAAGAGCAGCCGCTTTATAAGAAGATCACAAGTGCAGCATTTCTGGTCCAGCTTTCCCCTCTGCAAGCCTTTGTTTTGCATGTTTGTTTGTCCCGGCCTCCGAATGCCCATCGAGCCTATTTTACCATTTACAGGAAGAGTACAAGAAAATCTCTTCAATGACAATTGAAGTGTACTACATTTACTCCATTTCACAGCAAACCAGAAAAAATAATTAAATAATTTTTTTTTACTCAACTTTCACTAGACCTGCAACGAGTGAATTGTTTTGAGGCAGCTCTGTCAGTGATGTGAGGTCTGTCAGAGCCAGGGGAGTGAATTTGCCTTCCCAGCACTGCCTCTCACCTCCCTGGGCTTCATCCTGGGGGTTTAGGAGCCTGCAGCTCCCTGCAGCCTGTCCCACTCCTCTGCCTCAAGAGCAACACCAAAGCAGCTTGGATAATAGATGCTGTGCCCATTCCTCAACCCAGCTGGAAAGGATGACTCCCCTGGTCACTCCCCTGCAGTATGGACCAATTCTGCTAGGAGTTAATTTGCAGAAAATAAATCATATTGTATCCATTTCAAATAGGGGGAGGGAGGCATGGAGAGGCTGCACCATTTGTGCAAGGGCACACAGCTCCTCAGGGCCATGGCAAAGTGGGATCCAGTAATACTCATTTACAGACAGGACATTTGACAATACATACAAGCAACATTAGCACCCTGAAAAGTTCAAACCTAAGTGTTCTAAATATCAAAGAATAGGATTTCAAAAGTTATTAAAAAACATTTTAGAACAGGCTAACTTCTGGATGCCCTTTGCAGCTTCCCAAGGTTTTTTATCCCTGTAGGACTTGATCTGGCAGTTCTGAAATCCTAAACAAGATTTTTAATATATTAATTCTCATCTCAATGACCACCTTGTCTAAAGGTGTGCGCCACCCACATGACAGAAGTAACACTCAGGCCATTTTTATTTTACATTTCTGCTGTAGAAAAATGGGGAAATAATATATTATTTGAATATATCTGTATTATTTCCTTCACATTAAAGAAGGGCTGTTCTTGATCATAAAGGCATGGAACAAGTGAAGAATTCTAGAACTTTCAGACTGTTTTGGGAATTGATCCACAGCCCTGCCTAGAACACATCCCTGTCTCTTCTCCTTGAAGAAACAGATTATATTGGTTACATACCACATGTCTGTTGACAGATTACAGCTTCTGGAGTGCTCTGAAAATTAAAATTCTGCTCATTCAACTTTACTTTCTATTTTTACATATAATCCAAACATTCTGCTCTCTCTCTCTCCACAAATTTTCTATTTTATCTTACACACAACCAGGTTAAGAACTTTCCTCAGTGAAGGCTCAGAAATGCACACCAATTTATTCACATCAGACTCTGCTCAGTACTGCTTTCCATTCCTTTTCACATCTCCAGTATGTCAACTTAAACAGTTCCAGGGAATATAATAAAATAGAATCAGATTCAGATCCCTCAGCATTGTCCTTAAACCTTATTATGGACTGTCTGAATAAACAAATATGATCATCTGTATGAACTCCTGTGGGTTTGTATTTCAAAGCAGCAAGTCACAGGAATGGATGTTTAAAATTTACCTCATCTCCCCCACCTCAGAGTTAAAAGAGCAAAAAAAGATGCCCTCAACCTCTACAAGCTTCTGGAATTACATCCACTTCAGTATGTTCATGCTCCATGTCAAACATCCCTCTTTAAAGAATTTCATGCCATGTATGGCATTCAAAACTGCAAATATAAAATATCTGCTAACATTTAATGGCCTCTAGGTATAATCAGCATAAAACCAGCATGAAAGGGACTCAATATGAATATGAAATGTTTAAACCGAATGTGATGGAACCTCATGGGGAATTCTGCCACACATGCTGTCCTTTCTTCTCGGAGGTCCTTCACTGTCCTTGTAGGGGGTACAGAAAATGATGGGGAAATAAAGGAACCTAAGCACAGGGATGCTGCAGCAGTGTTTAACCACAGCTTCAATGAAGCCAGCTTTGATCACTTCTGAGGGAAAAGCAGTGACTTGTCCTTTAAGGAGAGCGTTTCCTCTTTTGATCTGAGCGTTGTGCTCATTTAAACCGAGTTCCAAGCGTTACTGTCTTATTTAATACTTAGTTATAAAAATAGCATATAAACAGCTAAAAATTCATGACACTCACAAATCCCACCCTAGTTATATTGTAGCTCTGTTCAGTTGGCAGCTTTGAAAGATGCCCAAGGTAGGTTCATCTGCAGCAGGAAGTAGCAAGTATAGATCAGCTGAATATAACCAAAATATTTATCTGTTATTTACACAGTAAATAGCACATCTGCCAAAGCAAAAGCACGAGTGCTCAATTGTCATTTCTGCCTTTGTCCCAGGATATTAAATATCCATGTTAATGATAGATAGGATATACAGCTACCTTGGAAGGATGTACAGCCACCACTGAATGCCTAGAAGCAGAGGTTGTACCAGAATTATCCACAGCAAATATTTTCTAAGTTATGGAAGATAATGTCACTCCCAATTTATATATAAATATAATCTCCATTAAGAACTAGAATAAAATCTGCCTATTTATTTCAATTCAACTAATTCTCTGTTGATAACAATAATTTTAGTTTTTGCAGACATTGGGTAAAATTCCCGTAAAGATAAATTAATTCTTCCTCCTCAGAGTGCAAGACAAAAGACATCCCCCTGTGCAAGATCTGAGACAATCAGAAATAATGATCACTGATCAAAGATACATGATCCTAAAAATGAAGACATCCTTAAAAATCTCTTTAATATTTCATGACCTACCACTATTACAAATAATGCGAATGACATCGGGATTTTAGATAATGATTCAGATTTTCCTAAAATGCACCATCTTTAGACCTCTGAGGCTTATTCCAGCTACCATTAAGATTCAGATTCCAAATTCAGATTGCAAACTGGAAATATGTCTGAATTTTTCCATCTTTGGGTGCAAGGTTGTACTCTGCATTCACCCCAGTCTAAAATCCCCAAACTGATCTCTACAGAAGACATCATGCTTTCCTTCTTTTTAGGCATGGATCCAGCACTGATACATTTAGATTTAAATCCTAGATACAAATCAAGTTATTCTATAATTCTAAGTACTGGGAAGATGCCCAATAAATTTATCCTGATAATTTTAAGAACAGATGAAAATGCCTTTAAAGTTATGCCTAAATTATTAGTTATTCCTCATTTTTGCTGGGCTGAACTCACAATTTTTAGTCTGCATCTACTCAGGATAGAACAATTCCCCATATGACACTCCACAAACCAGAGCTTGCTTTCTCCTACACCATCTCCTTGTCATCTTAAGGTTGCCACCTGGAAATTAAATCTTAGAATCTGTAATTTGTACCATTTCTAAGTTCTTCCTCACATTATAGCTACTAAAAATTATTCTCTTTTCCACTTAGCTACCTTTACATTTTCTATAATGATCCAGGGATTTATATCAATATGTAAAAAATTAGTCTTTTAAATTTATTAGTCCTTTAAAATTCAGCACTACTTGAAATAAGTTCCTCCATAAATTCATTTGGATTTGGCTTTTTTTTCAGTAGTAATAATCTGTTGTTCAATCTCTTATATTTAACACTTCTAAACAAGTAAGATTCTTGTGATTCTTTGACATCAGACAATTTAAAACTCAGTTCTGTAATGCAAATTACATTCCCTGACCCGCTGAAACCATTTATTGCACCTCTGCTTTTTGCTATCATATTGGGGCCTGAATAAAGAAGAGTTCCCCACTCCTGCACTTGATTGGTACCAGCGATAAATGAAATGGCTCATTTGTATGAAAAGAGTTTGAACCCTGTTTTTTGAAATCTCTGAGCACTGAAAAAATACCTACACAATTCAATAAAGAGTGCACAGCATTGCTATGTAGCCATTTCCACATCTCAGGACATGTTTCCAGTATTAGCATGCATTAAATAACAACAATGAGAAGGAGAAGTTATTTTGCAATTTTGAACCTGTTCCCAGTGTGGATTTCTGAAGAAAAGTTTAATCTCTTCATGTCAAAGCAAAAGCCACAAGATGGAATAAATGGAAGGAATGCGAAGTGTTTAAATTCAACCCCCAAATTATTCTACGATTTCAGGATGGTTAAAAAGCCTCTAAAATCAGATTACCAGAGTTCATATGCAATTAATGCCTTTAGGCTCCATGATCCTTCCAATCTAGGGACCCACATTTGATTTGGAAGAGGAGTTTAGAAGTATGGTATTTAGTTTTAGAAGATCTGTAAGTCATTGGGTACCTGTACCTTGGGTGACTTTGATTTTGGAAAACTGCAGAATTCACTGTTAGCAAATTCATAACACTTCATAAACTCCTGGAACAACTTCAGGACTGAGAGCACTTCAATACTAGAGGGAGGCAAATTTAACCATAAGTAATGAGAAAACCTTGCCACCTCTCCCCTGTCACCCTCAGCATTACAGAATGCAGAACAGTGGCATCTTGCTACATCAAAAAGGGTAAAATACTTGAGGCACTTAGCCCGTTGGCAAATTATGCTTGGGGATTTCTAGATGAATAACTTGTGTCTATGTTTACAGCCTTTCAGCAGAGTGCTCACTGTTTACTCTGGAATTAATCCAGGTCCATAAAACTAGTGATACATCAATGTAACAGATGTGCTTAAGTGACTGCATTATAAGGAGATCTGCATTAGTTACAAAAACTCAATAACCAGTTTAAGGTGATTTTGACAATTCCAGTCTGTAGTTTATCAGCACCTACTGTACTAATTGCTGTTAGTGGACTGGTAGTCTCTAGTTCTAAGGACTTCAAAATTTCATTACTTGTCTTTTAAAAGTATTAAACTAATAGGCAACAGTGTTGGAGAATAATGTCCTAGTCCTTGACCTAAGTGTAATTTTTTCCTATAATATCACTATGTTGAAAACAGTTTAATTTGTGTTTGTCTGATGTTTACAAAATGCTGGAATGTAAACAAAGCTTCTTGATCTTCAGGACATGGGATGGAACCCAAGGCAGTGCTAATGCTGCTCTCTAAAGGACCAGCACAGCAAATAAAATTCAGGTGTTGTTTAACAACTGTCCATGTATTTGGCTTTAGAGGCTTTGTTAAGAGGTCACTGTCATTATCTACTTTTCCAATCAATATGTGACTTGCTTGCAACTTAACTAGAAATATTTGCGTTGAAAGTTTCTGAAACATGTCAGAGCTCTTTCAGAGAAGGTGGTGTGAACAGCCACATATTTTTTAAAAATCTATTTTAGAATGCTTTTTTTTTTCACTTTTTCTTTGATGCTCTCTATTGTGAAACTTTTATAATGCTTACCATAGAGAAGTTCTTTCCTCAAAGCTAATAAAATCATTGAACTGATAGCAGAAGGTAGAACTCCAGTGACCTAAAGAGGGCACTGACAGTTTTTTGTTCCCAGTTTGAAACGGCTCTGTGTGCAAACTTCTGTCCCAGCCAGCAAAGGCCCTGAGTGCATTTTTCATCCCATGTAAGTTTAGGGGCTTGGCATGCAGACAGGTCTCCACATACAGCTCAGTAACATCACACACATTTTGTCTCAGACTACATTCATTTTTAAAAGGTACAGGTAGAAGCACTGCAGGTTTCATTATGTGAAGTAACAGGGTGGAAGCAAGCTTCCCATGAAACCCCATGGTTTGGGGTTTCCCAAACGCTTAGGTTGTTTTTGAGCAGAATCTAAATTTTAAGCATGATAAAACCTGAGGACAGCCAAGCCCTTAATGTAAATATATGCATTTTGAAATGATACATATTTGTATTGAATGGTCATGCTGTGCTGTTACTCCAAGTATAATATTCCTGAAACGCCTCTACAAAGCCAGCTGGAAACCTTGACATTTCATCCATATTGTTATTTATATACATATTTACTGCTGCCACCTGCTTGTAACTTGGCTCACACCACGAAGCAGTACGTTTCCCTTGTTTCATTATACTTTGACATTTCACTAGAACTACAGAGCTGCCCATTTCTCAGTTTCCAATTGCTCTGCAGCCACTCTTGAATTATATTGGCTTAGTAATAGAATAAAGATCTTTCTCCGTGGTAGTACTAACCTCTCTTTTCCATACCCAGATGGTACAAATCGCTGCTGGCACATGTAACAATCCTAGCACAGCTTCTGCTGCCTAAATGAACCCCCATAAACCCCACAGAGCTAGATTAGATTAGGGAATTGGGAGGTGAGGAGGAGGGCTGGCAGTGGGCTGGGCTGAAAGACATCAGGGTTTGGTGCAGGCTGTGTGGCTGGGATGTAGTGGTGCACTCCTGCACCGTAATGCTCAGCCAGCCTGCTCCTAGGGGAGAAAGCAAAATTAGCTAACAAAGTTAATAAACCTAATTTCATCAGCAGCACCACAATATCCATTTCTATTATTATTCAAATAACTGGATTGTTTGATAGCCCTGATGCTTCACTTTCCAAGGAATAATGCTGGAAAGAGCAGTCACCAGGGGACACCCAGAGTGCTGGAGCTGCCCTTTGCTTTGCTTCACTCAGACCATGCAGTGCCTGGCCCAGCTCTGACACTCGTGAAGAAGGCTGACCACCCCCATCCACACCTCAGACATGTAAAAACACATCTGAACTTCCAGTTCCTCTGTGCAAATCCCAGGTGTGATGTGTGATGGGACAGGGAAAGGCCCTGGGAGAACACTGTACCAGGCTGCTCTGGAGAAAAACTCACTCTGGGCCTCTCTGCTTGACTGACAAAAAATATTCCTGTGTTGTCAGTCCAAGAGTTGGGCAGGAGCCATTTTAAACATACAAATGGAAATCTACAGCATGAAAATCTTTACAAGTGACATGAATCTTCCATGACTTCACTAAAGTTATACTGCTTTATATGTAACACAGGCTAGAATACAACCTAGCATACACATGTATAATTAAAGAAAATCCTCTAGGCATTCAGTATTTAAAAGACATTAAATTGAGGGAAAATACATATGAAAGAAAATATATAACCAATATATTAAAAATAATTGTAAAACTATATTCATTTGGCATAAAAAACCCCCCAAAAAACTATATAACACATTTCTAAGAAAGCATCTGCTCTACCTATTTGTAAACCCTGTCCCTATGAGGAGAACAGAGGAGAAGTAACTTCTTGTGTAGTTAAAAGGCCAACAGTTGCAAAATTACTGCAGTAAGGGACAAAAAGAAGGAATGTACTGGAACTTTTCCGGCCCCTTAATTGACATAGCAATGGTAAATTTTTCCTGCTGATTGAAAAGAAACTTCACCAAAAAAAAAAAAAAAAAAAAAAAGAAACAAACCTAAGTTCACTTAGTGCTTAGAGAGCAAAATGATGCCTCAGGTTGCACATCTAAATGTCTAAATGAAACACAATGCAGTAACTAAATGAAAGACTTCTTTTTAGTGTTACAATTAATTTAGGACTACACTAAAACGATCAGAACTGCATATGAAACACTAATTTTTGCTGCTGTCCAGATGACAACCACATCTCAGGACAGAACAGGAATGGTCATTTCTCACAAGGGAGAGGCAGGAAAACAAAACACAAAAAACTCAAAAAAAATCTTCAGTTTGCAAATCTCATTTGTGTCTTATCTAGGAATGAGCAAATTCACATTTGTTCATTCATTCAACCTTAAAAAAAGGCCAATTTCAAAAGCACAGCTTAGTTTCTAGCTTCTGTTGAGGCCTTGCTAAAAGTAAACTTCTTTTTAAAAGCCTTTTAAAGCTTCTTTTTAAATCATCATCTCTTCTGAGAATCTGGCTGTATAAAACTGCCAAGTGAGACAAGAGGACTTGGTTTTGCTGCTGAAGATGATCAGGGCCACCCCAGCCGAGCGGTGACATCCTTCCTGATGAAACCCCAGATCCTGGAGGGAGCAGCCAGCACAGCTCTGCCCCAAAGGGCTCCCAGCAGATGTCCCAGCAAACACAAACCCTCAGGAAGCTCCTGCCCCAGGCAGGGATGGACACTGGCTGTCCAAGCACTCAGAGGCACTGCAGAAGGCAGGAGAACCTCTGACTGATCAGGAAGGCAAGGATGTGAAATTGTGACAGAAACATGCAGACAATCAGAGCTGCTTCTCTTCTCTCATCAACCCCTCCCAGTGCAGGTCCAAGGGGGATGAAGGATTATTTCCGTTGAAGTGTGGCTCCAGTCCCTGCCCTTCAGAGCAGCTGACATTGTGCTCCCCAGAGAATGTGGGAATGCTTCCATGTGATCCTACTTGGGAATGCTTCCTTGTGATCCTACTCTTTGGGCTGGCTGCGAGCAGCACTTGAAATCACCGAGAAAAATCACATTAATCAAAATTAGCAACAGAAGCTGATTATTTTTGTCTTCCTCAGAAATGATCTGACCACCAGAAAACCCAGCTTCATGTTTTCCTTTAATCTAGAAGAATTTCCTTGTGTCTTTGAAGAGTGTTAAATGCTTCTGTGATGACACCTCTCTCCCTGCTGTTTTGCTTTTGAGCCAGAGAAAATTTAAGAGAACTTTATTCCCATGAAGCTTTTCAAACATTGATTTGGAGACACAGCTGAAATTCTAAATTTTAAAATGAAGGGCAGACTTTCTCTTCAGTCAAAGTAGTTATATTATCCATCTGAATCAATAAAATAGCATTTTTCACACATCTCCTAAATTCTGTTCCTGTTTATAGAACCGCATATCTGTGGCAAATTCAGCAGAAATTGCTTGGTTTAATTTCTAGCTGCAAGAAAAACAAATGCAGACACAGCAGGAGGCAAGGAGGGAAGAGCTGTGATAAAATAGGTTGAAGACTTGCAAAGTACTCAGGGTATCTGAGGAAGAACAGTTAAGCAGTATGATGTGACCTATTATAATAGCAGAAAAAATAGGTTTGGAAGTCTGCTATTTGACTTAGCTCTAAAATGCAATGGTGAGAGCAGAAGTTACACACCATTTACTAAAACCCCACAGTGAAATATTGCTACTCTTTATACATAGTTCATGAAACAAAGTTCACTAGAAGCTTGATATGAAAAATTCTGGAGTGCTCTGGTATTGCACAAAGAAAACACAAAACATTGCTAAAACTGGAATGAAATCATTGGAAATTTTGATTCAGATGCTCCTCATCTCGTTCATTTCACAGATCTGTCATTTCTAGTTGATGCCACACCAGATGTCTTTTACACACCAGGTCTCTTTACCTACACTGACACAATAGCTACATCTATTAAAGTTTGTTTTAGCTAAGAGCAGCCTTTACTAGCATATTGACTCATTTTCTCTCCTGTAATACCACACACATTTGTGTTACCATGCTCTGAGATCTTTGCCACTACTTCTGACAGGCCATTTTAGTCATTCTCTGCAGTTTTTGCTCATGTGAACACACTATTTTCTCATCCTATTTACCTTTTAAAGAGTAGGTATTAGAAAAAGAAATAACTGAGAATTAGATTAGGAGGGAAAAAAGAAACAAAAACAATGGATGCACAGGAAAAATAAGAAGCAGGAACAGGCAAAAAAGAGAGGATGAAATTAAAACACAGGAAAAGAAAATGTTGCACATGACATTAAGTCTTGGCCTCATTTACCATGACTTTGCATTTCAATTAAATACCATGGAGACATGAATATATATTGAACAGGATAATCCCTGAATTACCTTATGAATGCATTCCTGCTATTTATACTTATAAAAAATGAGAAAATTGCAATGCATTTATTTATCAGTTGCTCAACTTTATGGAGTCACATAATTTTAAAATAATTATATTTTAGTTAATTACTTTAATTTTTATTCCCATAAATAGTCTTTAGTTTACCTTTGCAAAATCTCAACAATATGTATTTATCTTCCTTCCACCACATAATTTTAAAGAAAATGATACAAAAGACAAGAAGTCAAATTGCACTTGCGGAACAATGTAAGATGTTAATTGATCTTAGAAACATTACTTTTCAAAGAAGTTATGTTTCTCCTACACTTGCCAGATAACATTTATACAGTGGAAACAAAACCTTCAAGCAGTTAAACTTTTACACTGTAGCCTGAGAGGCAAAAGCTGATGTGAAATTCAGTAAAGGAGGTCAAACCACACTTTTGTAACCACCTAAGCTGCTGGGAAAATCTTGTTGGATAAGTCAAACCTAAGAAATCCTTTTTTGTATAGTTCTTAATAGTAATAATAGACATAATGGAAACATCAAAAAGAATCTCTCAAACTGGAGAGAATGTCAAAAAAAAAAGTTCTGTTTTACTTCCAGAGTCAACAAACTGCTAAAAGAACACAATGAGAAATCCACGTTTAGACTACCAAGACAAGGCTTAGAACACAGAGACATCAGATGCTGAAATGTTTTAATCCATCTGTGCATTAGAACAAACTCAACTTGGTCCCTGCAAGCCTGAGTGCCTGTCCCCAAACAGGCTGTGGGAGTGAGCACACCTGGCTGAACCACCACAGCAACATCAGCTGAGAGAACTTTGAGAGAGCATCACGTCCTGGTCACCAGGTCCCTGCTGCTGACAGCCCAAAGCTTCCCCTGCCATGGCCACCTCCTCATTTAGCCAAGTTTGTCAGTACAAGCAGCATGTGGCATGCCTTCTATTAGCAACCGACTCTTACAATCCCTATTGACAAGACGGACAACAATCCACTCTCGTAAAAGATTCATGACACAACTTTGCACTCTCTACTGCTTGCTTTCTCATAAAACCAGTGCAAATCCCATCAAAAATTTAGCAGAACCCCTGCCTCATCTGTTTAGGCCTGAAGCTAGTTGCAGGGACAACTCATTAGGGACAAGCTCATTAAAACCAGCCCTGGAGCAAAAGCAGTTTGCAAGTCTCCTCATTTTTATTCACTTTCACCTAGCCATTCCTGCTCCTTGTGCTTCCCAGACACAGAGCTTCTAATGATTTGGTACAACAAGCAAGACTGCTTCCAAACTCATGCTACACCAAATGCAGTTCCTTCTGTACTCCAAAGCTAAGAGAGTTCTGTTCATTTGTAGGGCTTAGATGGTTTTGTATGGAAAGGCAGCATCAGGAAACCCAGAGGATTCTCTTCTGAGTACATTAGCAAAAGGAACTGTGAGTAACTATCAAACACACACTAAAATCCAAAGAGAAATCAAGATGTGCAGAGCTAACAGTAGCAGATACACACGCCCTAGGATTCAGTCACATGAGGACGCATTTGGTATTTCACTTGGTGATTTTAGCACCTTTTAGTAGCTAAAATAGGCAGGAATATTTTTTTATGGGGAAAAAAAGCAGAGGGGGAAAAAGAGGAAAAAAACCCAGAAAATATTTCTTTTCTCCTTCATAATAAATATTGTTTAGATAAAGTGGATGGGCTGCATGTTGTTTACCTGTTCTGTCCTTTGCAAAAGTTACATTTGCCATGAGCACCAGCTGGGAAACCTCTCTAACATCTTCTGAATTAGATGCCTAAATTGAGGTATGGTAATAAGTAGCCCAGTTTCAAACAGAACAGAATTTGAAACTCATGGTTATCCACAGTTCTGAAGATTGGTGATCCTGAGGTGATTGCAAGAGCATCCTACTTCAGTCACACACAAAGAGAACTGCAGAGGTCTGCCAGGAGTGGATTTCCACCCCTCCAGACCAGTGATGACAAAAGCTGGTGAGTCCTGCTCAGGCCAATTTGTGCACCAGGAGAAGGAAAACTCATGTAGATAACAGCCTTGAATGACACTTGCTAAAAATGGTCTCAGAAGAGCTTAATTCTAGCAAAAGTTGTTGCCATGTGCATGGTACAGCAGTTCAGGCACAGATACACGCTCATATAACGCATTAGGCTTCTGAGGAGTGCCTGACTGAATTTGAGGGAGCAAAGGACTGCCTGCATGGCAAATGTGTTCCAAAAATTCTACAGATCATCTCTGAAAACCACCCAAATTCTGCCAGCTAAGCAGAAAAGCCAAGAATGTAACTAATAGTGAGAGTGAAGCAGCCCCTCATTTCCCTGCAATCCCAGATGAGTGGTTTTAATTTACATTTTTGCAAGCCTGCTAATATTCAATAATGCAATTTCACCTTGCCTGCACTTTATACACACCACTACAAATAGGATCCTTTCTTATTCTTGCCAAGTTCATTCTGTGCTCAGCTTATGATGGTGTGCAACAATCTCATTGACAGTCTTGAGCCCATGACCCAAGGCAACACATCATTAAGGCCAACAGCATTTTTCAAAGTCAAAACAAAAAAAAAAGAAAAAAAAAGATTATTTTGTATTCCTTACTTCTGTCCAACTATGCAGCCAGAGTCAAAAATATTTACTCAATGTGGAAGAATTAATCATTTGGAAGATCACAGGCCAAAACTGTCAAAGACTGTAAAGTCTGACATGCACAATTTTTCCTAACAAACAAATTATTGCCATGAAAACTGTTGCACCCATGTAATTACTGTGCACATTGTCAAGTGCCATGAGCACACAGCACCTCCAGACACGCAGGTGAATTGATGGGGTGTGAAGTTGGTTTCATGCAAAGGCCATTGCCTGGCTGCTCAAGGCACAGCATCACTTCCCCAGCATCAAGACAACCCTGGCACAGATCAGCAGCCCTGCACAGCATCCTCAGCCCTGAGTTAAGCAAATCAGCCTCTCTCTGCACCAAAATGCAGTAGGACCATCCAATGGGTAGTTTAAGGAGCAGCTTAGAAAACAGGAAAGCACAGCTCAGCTTTTTGATTGCTTTTTAGAGAAAAAGTGGCTGTCTCTCCATTCAACAGTCTGCAGTGGGGGCTTCAATTCATTTACATGCTTGAGTAAGAGGCACTCACACATTCAAATAAAGTCTTAGTTAGAAACATTATTAACCATATTCTGTACAGTTTCCTCTGCTTCACTGTGCAAAGGATGACAGCTGCAGCATCATTAATGCAAACCAAGTAATGAAATCAACTTTTCTGAAAAATAACTTAGGGAGCAAGCTATTTAAAATTTTAAACATATAACAAGCTTTATTAAAAAAAAAAAAAAACTGAAAAAAAACTCCACCAAACCCCACTTTATCTAATCCATTGCACAAGTTTTCAGCATTTTGAAAACATTAAAAGGGCCGTGCTTATTTTTCTGTTATTCTCTTGTGTCTCCATTAAATAAGTACCTGAAGCCTGAGAACCTACACGTCTCATAAAACCTGCTGCAGATATGGAGACTTCATAAGACATGAATTTGTAAAGAAGACAATGGCAATACAAATGTATTTAGAGTGAGAATAACAATGTTACTTTTGTGCTTTTAAAACCAGCAAAACTTATCAAAAAAACCAGCTTAACAACTCAAATTCAAATGCTTTGAAATATAAATAAATATGCATTTAATAACACTAGCTTTTTGATTCCTAGACAAATGCTGTAAAACTTTATTTAATCTTTCTAACAGCTTTTCAAAGCCACCTTAGATATAATTCTGCTTTTAAATTTAACTATAAAGTGTGAGAGGAGTGGAATACAACTCATTACCACATTAGCTCTACTTCTTTTCTAAACTCTTTTCTTAGAAAAACAAGTGATTTCTCAGCTTCCAAGTAAACCATAAAATATAAGCAACTTCAATGCAGAGCACTTAGAAAGGATGTGAATGCATCATATGTGTCACTTACTGTGTGGGGGAAAATCTGAAAACAAATAACTCTGAAAAGGTTTCATTACTGCAATACTGAGTGTTAATAGCATAATATCAATAAAACTGAAAGATGCAAATAGGTAATTTGGATTAAGCATTTGGATTTCTTGTCATTAGTTATTAAGTCTTGCTCCAAATGAACTTGCTCTAAGGCACTAACATATTTACAAACACCGTGACTTCTTTTCCTGACAGAAGTGAAAACACACCAATGCCATTAGAGACAAATTTAGTGTGGGTCCTCTAAGCAAAAATGCAATGACTCCATCGAGCTTCATTACTAACCCAACTTTCGCTCATTAAAAATTCCAAACAAACAGGTGTTTCACACTAGGTCTACTTCTAAAATTGCTTTCTTTTTATTCCCAGGGATACATCAAGAGCTGAGGGAGAATTCATGCACTATAGATCAGTCAGGCATTGACAGCACATCACACTTTGACAAGCTGCTTGGCTCTGTTTAAAGTCTAAGCTAGGCCTTGGCCCATCAAGGCCATGGCTATTGAATTATTGACAGGCTCTCACTGTGGCGCAAAGGAAGGAGTGCTGCAGCCGCGGCTCAGCAAGATGAAATGGAAACCCTCTCTGAAGCTGACTTTAGCACGTTAAAGGAGTTTTAATGGTCTGGTTTAAAATTCAGTAAGAGAATATATTACACTGATTATATTTTCACCAGCTAAACAAAAAGTTTGGGATGCTGTGGAGATTATAATGAAAGGAAAACTACACAAAGTATAAACTTGATCTACACCAAGACGCTGACTAACATTCCGAACTCACACCAAACCCTTCAGCTTTACATTCATGGCAGTTTTCACCATTCTGTGCTGTTATACCTGGTGCAATCAGGGGTTAACCAGCATGTGGAGGTTCCACATCAGCCCAAAGTACAGGCTGGCTTTCCTAATAGTTAGTTTCTGCTCATGCCATTAAATCTGCAAGCCAAGGCAAGGGCAAGTCCATGTTTCCAGTTTCCCAGCCCCAATAGTTCTCTCCCTCTTTTCCCTTCTGGTTATCAGAAGTACACTAAAGGGTATCAGCAAGGAACTGACCACCCAAAGCCTTGTTTGTTTGTTTTTCCAGCAGAACTCTTCTACAGGGTAAACCACCATTGCTCTGCAACTAGCTGATTAATATTAACAATCCTCATATTCTTACATAATTTCTTTTCTTCTTCAAATTTATACCTGCCAAGCTTTGCTTGCATTTTAATAGCTGATGTCAGACAAGCAACAAGCAGAAAGTTCCATCTCAGGACTATAATTTTAAATACAATGAGACTCACATCAACTGTCTCACAGACACGTGGAAAATTATTCCACGTGGACTTCTAAAGTGCATCCTAAAAGCTTGAAAGAATGAAGAGGTTTTTTAAAGAATTCAAAATGATGCTCAGGGAGGGGGGAGGTGGGAGGGTGTTAAGCAATTTGTCTAATGTGACCCTATACTCATTTCTCCAACATCACTTCCAAGATGCTGCCTCCTGTCAAATCAACAAAGAGAACCAAACAGCACATCTAAATTTGTGTTCATTTGCCTTCTGCAGGATTATCTTTGCCACGTCAAGCATTATAAGTAAATCAAAGATGCTTCTCAGGGGCTGTAAGAGTGGGGCTAATCTCCAGACAAATATTTAGAAGGCAGCTTAGTCTGTTCTGGCTTTAATCGTTTCCAACTGATTTGACTTTTTCTAATTACAGCCTTTATGTTATAAAAGCCATTTTTATGTTGCTGAAGAGCAGTTTCACTGCAAATACATGAAATTTTGCTGAGTTTCGGTTCCCATGTTGATTATGGAAATGGTACTCTACAGCTTTCCTCTAATTAGAAAAAACACACTTCACACAGCATCAACAATTTTTAACATTAATAACAGAGTGACAGTGTCCTTTTGTGTGTCTTTAAATAACTTCTCAAAATATGACACCACAAAGCCACCATATCCCACTTGGGTATCATACCAGGAGCAATTTTCACATTTTTGCATATTATATTTATTCAAACACAGAACAGCATCTTTGAAGAAGCCGTTTAGTAATTTAACCTAACAGAATAAGATAATTAAACTTCTGGATAGTCTGTGTTGAGGTGCTTTCCAAACCTATGAACTTGAAAATTTCACACACACAGAAAGCAAATTATACATCACCTTTGACAAATCAGACACCATGGCTACCTTGTTTTTAGTATTTCCTTGCCTTCCTATCATTCCCCATAATGAACAGACAGCTGAGATAATGCAGTTTTGCTTTGCATCAACTCACAGACACTTCTGGCTGCCTAATGGAAATTAACTGCAACCCAAATGCTGGCAACAATAGAAATCAAGGCAGAGGAGTCACAGAACATGTAGCATAAGTCCATTCCAAATTCTATACATTATTAAGTAATGCTTCCCTAGAACAGGAAAGACCTTTTCATTTATTGTCGAAGCTGAGCCCAGAAAAAGCAGTGATGATGAAATATAAATAAGGCATGTGATAATACAGATTATTTCTGCTGAGACTTCATGCAACAGACAACTCTGAACACTGCAAACTTCCTATCTCTGTGCAGAAAGAATCAACAATAATATTGTGATACAATGAGAAAAACAAAAAAGTGATTAAAGGACTAAAAGCTGGTATGACTTTATTAGGTATAGAAAAGATGTTTCTGGAGTCAAAACTGAAGGAAAAGGCAACTCTGAAATTTCCACATTGGAGAGGTATATGCTTAAAAATATGCACATATCACTTTCAATACTGAGAGTGGCCAAATTAAACTGCTGTAGGATAAAAGAGAACACCAGGCAGAACTGAGTTCCAGAAGGCATTTACAGCATGACCTCTCTATGAAATAATAGGCAGCACTATCACAGAACCTTGCATAGTGCTGTGACAACAATATCTCCAAGTTCCTTTCATTTCTTTGAAAAATCTAGACTTGCTGACACAATCCTGTGAGGTGTCAACAAAAGGTATTTATATATCCCCATTTGCTAGAATGGAGGACATCAATTACTCAGGCATCAATTTTGACTGCTTTATTATTATGGAGACTTGCTCCATAATAGCCTGTTATCCTTTTTGCAAAAATTAAAACTGTACTATTAATAACTCTTTGACAAGCTTCAGATCTCAATTACATTAATAATAAATTCTTGGCCTTATGTGTGAGTTCCTCATCTTTTTCATCCATAACAAGACTTTGTAAAATTGGTGAAGAAATTGGAAAGAAAGCAAAACTATAGGATACACCTCAAAAAGGATCTTCTAATCTCTTACTCTGTTCAGTTTGCAGATGTCCCAAAATGAGCAAGTATTCTGTACATGCAGCAACCCTTGTTTTATTTCAAGTTTTGTAATGTTGGAAGAACCTGATGAAAAGCACACAGCTGGGAGCACAGAGCTCCATTATTGCTCTCTGCAGTGGGTCCTGGCTTTATGATTTAGAACAAGCAGAGTGGTGGTACCAGCACAGGAAGGGAATGAGCTGTTTGTGTTCCAGGTACACCCACCCTGAGCCACACAACCTCCTGTGGGCTCCCCCACAGCCCCCTGAGAGTCTCTGTTTTCCAGACTGAGTGTCAGCCAGGTATCAGGAGCACTGGGGATGGCAGACAGCCAAGAGTCTCTTCCTAACACATTGCACAGATCCAATAAAAGGGTTTGTTTTGCTTCAGAATGGCACATCCTCACTTCATTGCCCATTTTAACACTATACAACATATTACATTGATAATCCTGTAGGTGTAGGGTGGAAGCATTAAGGAACAGAAAATTATAAATATGATTACTCCTTCACTTGAAATATCGCCCATTGGGCACATGCTGCACCAGTTCTGCAAAGACTGTACTGGGTCTGTTTGCAAACTAAATTTATTTTGGTTTAGACTAACGCATTTCTCATGGGGTTGGTTATTGAAGACATTGTTATCAAACCCATCAAAGAAGCAAAAACTCTCTGAGTCTTACAGTTGTCCAAATTACACCCTCAAAGTCCTGCCATCTTTAGTTAATCCTCAAAAGATGAGGCAGAATAATCTTGGCCAGTAGCTTTCACACCTGAATCTCTAAAAGCTGCCACAATCTAAATAATGACCATGAAAAAAATCTCAGAAAAGGACCAAAAGTGATGCAAATGGGAGCAAACCAAAACCTTTTATTGTTCTGCAGAAAAAAGTATATATAATATTAGAATCAGTGAAACCAAGTCACTTTTCCAAGGTACTGAAGACAAGACAAGCATTTTCTGAGGTGATTATCTTCCACTTGGATATCCCAGTACAATCTGGTGTTTTCTATTGCTGTGAGGAAATAGACTCACTGCTGTGAGGAAATTGAGGTCTTGATGTGTCTGGGAACAGGATTATTAGCAGAGCCATGCTGACTGAGCAAACTTTTTGGGTTTTTAAAACAGTTCTTCCTAGGGTAATCCATCCTTAAAAATACAGTCTGTTTGGGACTTTTTATTTTAGCAAATATATGTTTTCCCCCTTTCTCTAGAACACCAAAGAGCCAACAAGTCATATGTCAGCTTGTCAGGA
The DNA here is from genome assembly GCF_009819885.2 of Catharus ustulatus. NCBI lineage: Eukaryota > Metazoa > Chordata > Aves > Passeriformes > Turdidae > Catharus > Catharus ustulatus. The sequence goes on along the minus strand of NC_046236.1, from coordinate 4,305,101 downwards.
AAAGGTAAAACTGGATTGTCAGATAGGACGAGTTTGTTGTTAGTCAACTCTGAACCTTACATATATGGAAAAAGTCATAAAAGTATTCAGATGCTTTTACAGAAATAAATTTGCAAGGAGCAAAGGGGCTGAAGTTGTTAAGCAGTGACACATTTTAAAAGAAAAAAAAACCAAACTCCCAGATGTACTACAGATCTTATAGTTTACATCAACATCTCTCTGCAGAGGAGTACCACAGAATCTTAGCAAAAGGCATATTATCTCTCACCTGCTTATTACTTGGTCTTTGCTCCTGAGGAAAAACCATTGACCAAAGAACAAAATACATGCTCTCAAATATTGGCAGTGGAGTTGCTAGAATTTTACATCAAAGAACTATTTTTCACAAAAAAAAAAAAAAAAAAAAAAAAAAAGCCATAAATTCTATGTAGTTTTTAAGCAATATCATAAAATTCAAATAAGAAAAATATCCTTGACACTCTGTAGAAGATTTTCATGAACCTGAATAATGTTTTGGAGTCAATCAATCATCAGAATAACTTCTGCCTTAGCCTGTCAATATTGCTTGCTTACATAGGATTTTGGTTTGTTTTTGTATATACCAACTTCTGTAAGCGAACCATAGATAATTTCAGGAACAAAAAGAAAGAATTAAATAATGTACCAAATTCTGCATCCTGACATGTTCAAATGAACAAAAAAGGGAAAAAAGGTAAACTTTAATGTTTTTGAGGAAATGGAAAATGCAAGAAACGCAGCTTCAGACATTTAAAATGAAAGCTATAATGCGTTCTCCTATAAAAAATTCCTATGATAACGACTAGATAAGAAATCTTCAAAGTTAAGACTCCATTTCCATAGCATCAGCCACTGTCCAAACACATCATATTTGCTGTTTAATTAAGAAAGGACTCACAATGTCCTATACAGGACAAGCAAAGTTCCAAATGCAGTTCTGAGCTGTCCTGATTTGAATATAAATAAATGAGCATTTTTAAATAATCTGTAAGGTCAGAGGGAACATAAAAATATTCTTTAATATGCCCAGTTCCTTTTTTGTTTTTACTTCTCTTCCTTCTTTCTCTACCATTGCCATGACTCAGTGATGAGCTTGCAGGAGGGGCTGTTCCCAAAAGTGGTGCCAGTCCTGCTGCTGCCCCTGGCCCCCAGTGGCTCCTCTCACAGGTACTCCCCAATCTGCACAGGAACAGGGGTGAGCAAGGCTCGGATTTGACTCTGGCTAAATTACCCCTGAGCAAATTGGTCAGCTGCAGCCAGATGAGTTTCCTGATTTGGTTCAATGAGCAGCTGCACCGACACTCACACAGGTACAAGGAAGGGCAGCACTTCTCCATTCCCTGCAGTGTGCCCTTATTTCCCCTGGGACCTGGGTGAGGATTGAGCCACATTTTTCCACTCTCCAGCAGACACAGCCAAGAGAGTAATGGGAGGTACAAAAGAAGAAGATTCTATCAGCCTTTTACTGATTGTCCCCTGGAGAGTGCAGACAGCAAAAGTGCTACAGATGCTTTGGGTTTATAATTCTTAATACATGCTCAAAAAAAGTGGAAGTATGCTAGGAGTTTATTATAAAAGCACCACAAGAGCAGCCCAAATTGCTCACTCATATCACTTGTGGAGTGACTGGAGCTTGCCCTGCCTCCCCTAGAAGTGTGGCAGCATGAGCATTACTGACTTCACTGAAGGAAGTCTGGGCCCCAACAACAGCACTGCTCATGTACTGCAATCTTCAAAAGCCTTCTCTCAGAAACGAGACTCTAAAACTACCTGCCAGCCAGGTGCCCTCAGATAACTAAAGCCTGGCCTCCAAAGGAGAAAGGAACACAAGAAACACCAAAGGTCACTGTTTGATGTTCCATGTCTGCATTACACACCATACTTCACTACAATTCAATGTTACTCTTAGAGACCAAGCCAAATTTTTTGCTGTGGAAATTGCCAAAGGAGACTTCCCCCACCCCCCTCCCATTTACCAGTTTTCTCTTTTTTATTCTGAAATGACAGTCTGTGAAAGCAGGCCATCCCATGGCATGCACACAGCCATTGTGAAGCAAGGAGCTGCACCCTGAAGGAAGCAGAGCATTGGTGTGCTAACAGGATTCCCTGCAAGCGAAGGCATGGTGTGGCTGGTGGTGTCTCTGGAGCCTGAGCCCACCACCTGTGTTGTTTTAGAGTCTCTGTTCCAGCCTGAGCACCGGAGAAAGAGTCAGGAGAGTGTTCTGTTGTTTCCAGAGTTGTTTATTTTATCTAATCTAAAAGTTCTTTCCTTGCCCAGCCCAGGTCCGTTCAGCAGGTCAGCCCCAGGCACACTGCCCACCCTGGGGTGGGATTATCTTTTTATACTAAAAACTACCTAAACATTATTTACAATTATCTTCCAATCACTACCTATCACTTACATTGTACAGTCTGGTTCTACTCTAAGCCAATCTAGAAATGCCAACATCACCTAAAAAATGGATGGAAGGAAGAAGGAGAAAGAAGGACAGAACGTGCCCAGATTCCTCCATCTTGACCCCAGACCCTTATTATAAACAATCTTAAAAACCTACTTTTTCACCTTATAATAATCTAACTTACACTCTATTTATTTTTTGTGAATTGTAATTCTTCATGTAAGGGTGGTAATTTTTCCCAGGGAGAGAAATCAAAGGCACAGGGGTTCTGGGCACTGTGCCCAGGCTCCTGAGCCCCCTGCTTGGGTCTGGAACCATCCAGGGAAGCCAGAGGGATGTCCTGGGTTCCCACAGCAGAGGGGCTGCATGCCAATGGCCCAGCTCAGAGGGTTGGGCTGCAGAGCTGAGCTTGGCTGTGAGCTGAGGCTCCTGCACTCCTTGTCCCACTGCTGACACCCCTGGGTTTCCCTTCCAGAGCTGGGCCAAGGAGGCTGTGCACACAGCTTTCAGCCTGGCAGCCTCACAGCGTGTCCTGGGCATCTCCCTGGAACTCAAAATCACTTCCAGCCCCAGCCAGAATGTGGGATCCCCACAGCACTGCCCGTGTTGCATTAGAGGGAGTAGGGCATTTGCAGGACTCAGGGTAGGACTTCGAGAATGAAAGAACAAAACCCTGCAATGGCCAATTTTGTAATTAATCTTTGGGAAAACTGGAAGCTGTTAATACAATGAAATCAGAATCCATTCAGATTTCATCCATCTCACACTATTTTTTTTTCACCTTTACCCATCATTAACAGTCTGGCTCCTTCAGGGCACCAATTTTGTACCCTCACATATCTATGCAGACTTTGCAAATTTCCAGCCTGCAACCAGCAATTAAACACTGTTCTACTTCTCTGCCACAACTGTCCATTACCTCAAGCCTTCTAAAAAAAGAAAAGATGGAAAAAAAAGAAGTTGAACAAAGTTACAAAGTCTGTTGATATGACATAGAATTTTTTTAGATAAATCTTTAAATTGAAAAAATACCAAAAAATTGCTTTCCCCTGTCACAGTTACTATCTAAGGACCTCAAATAGTTTTTGCTGCATACCTGTGCAAACCTAAAATTCCAGCTACTTCCAGAGCACTTTAGAGAAATCAGAGACGCTCCATTTTCTACAAAAATGGCACAGATCAACAGGAAACAAAGGCTATTTTTCAGTGTCCCTAAAAATAATGAATTGGCAGTATTTCACCCTACAACTAAGGCACGTTAACTACTTAAATAAACAAAATAGGCTTTGAAGACCTGGACATTCAGCAGTCCCACAGACAGATGCCCTGCCAGTTTTCAGTGATGAGCCTTGCAAAGAGAATACATATAGTTTCTATAGTTCTGCATCCAGTACCTTCAAAAAGGATAAAACCTAATCCAGAAATAGTTCTGAGAAGCTATTATTATTATTTTGCTTATGCCATTATAATACCAAAAGCTCATCAGCTTCTATATAATAGAATTTGTGATATTTTTAATGCGTCGTATTTGCCACATAAATAAAAACCACAAATGAGTGTGCAAAAGAAAACAGTGTATTCATGTCTTCCATTTCCCAGAAAACACAAGTGATAGGTGATATTACTCAGCTGCCTTAGAAAAATTTATAGGATACATTTTTGCAGACATACTAAAAATGAGAAACACAATGTACAGTTGAAGACAAAATGTAACAACAAAGAGTCACAGGGTTCCTCAGCACAAGGGTTCCTGCAAAATGGGTTCTGTGACAGAACTCACATGTTGGATTCCCTCATGGATCAACCCCATTCCAAAGGATTTAGCACAAGTTGGGAATTCTTGGATAGCATGCCTCATAATGGGGAGTTTTGCTGTGTAGCTGACAGCTCCAGCAGGACAACAGCCATGTGGGAAAGGAAAAATGAGGAGCAGGAATTGTTGAGTGACCTGCTTCAGGCTTTGTTCCTGCCCTGTCTGCTTTGGCCAGCCAAATCAAAACAGGCACATAACTGGCACCAGAATTTTCCCATGCTTCCTATTTATCTTAAAAAAAACCCAAACAACCAAACAAACACCATGAAACAAAAATACAAACGCACAGAGCAAAGCAGTTTATTGTTCTTGCAGAAAATGCGTTTCAAGACATAACACACATGATAGACCTGTGGCACATTCAGAAATGGACACATTTGACAATTCCAGGACTGATGCATTTATTTATCTATATCTATGTACTGCAGAGGAAATTATCTCTCGACAGCCTGAAAGCAGAAAACTTTGTCCGGTTTTGTTTGTTCTTGTCCTGCAGGATCAAATTAGATCGTTAATAGTCAGCACAGGTGACATTTCTGAGGTGTCTGTGGCTCTCAATGGGACGAGTTGGCTGAGCCTGAGCCCACACACAATCCATGTGTGTTTTCCTGTATTTCAGCAGTCCACTTCAAATTGTCAATGCATGCTAAAATAACTTGCTCATATGATATGCTCTAAAGCATGCAAATAAAAGATATTCACTAAGGTATTCCTGAAACATACCTTTATCATCAGCAAAGCAAACCTCAAGAATAGAAAGGAGATAAGGAACTTTAAATTAGAGCACTTGGACATTTTTTTTTGCGTTGTATGCCACTGAGGAATTCTTTTTAAATCTATTCCTATAGTTTCTTTAGAACAACTTAAAATAATAAGCAGCTCTGTCAATAAAGTAGCAAAGTATAAAACAGTGCTTCTTTAAAAACAAAACTTATAGAAGCAGAGAATATTCAGGGTGAAGATTTTGTATTGTACCAATAAAATAATTAACCCAAATCTAATTCTTGATGTTTCAGAAGTTGGTCAAAATAATAAGAGGTAAATATTTGGAAATTTTCACAGAGGTCTTCCATATTCTCCTTGTAAATACTACTTGGAAAAGTTAACTCTCCATTGTCACCCTTTCACTGGTGCTGTTCTCACTTGTAAATGCATGCCATTATCACTTCAAAAGTATGACATCAGTTACCTGTCACCAGGCTTGCAATTAAACTGCTGTTTAGAGAAAGAGGAGTCTGCTTGTCTATTGATGCAGGGCGACAATTGTCTGTAATTTTAATCGGGGTTACATGCACGTGCTGATAAAAGATGAGACCTGTTAGTGTCATTATTTTGCTTTCATCTTCAGGTATTCTGCTTTTCGTTTTTTGTTCTCTAATTTTACAAATGCTCATTGTGATGTTTTAAAAGGAATCCCAAGTCGCATTAAAATAGCGCTGGAAGCTGCACACTGTGATTAGATGAAAGTGGCTCTAATGCATTAGGAGGTGTTGAGTTAATAGGAAAACAGCTTTGATTCAGTCGCCTCTGTCTGACGTGCCACTACAACAGAAGTAAAAAGGCAGTGGGCAACTCCCCTCTAATCACCTCCTGTTAGCTGCAACTATAGGCAAATTGCTGGTGAGGATTAAGTGGGGAGACTATCACAGGATCAGTGTCAAGCAGAAAAAAGACTCAATTTGTGAGCAATCATGACTCCCTAATCACTTCTCTAAGAGCTTTAGGAATTACTAACAGTAGTCTTTAGAAGCCGGGACGCATCATAAGCACCGACCTACAGAGATAAGGAATCGCTTTTGACCACAAAACCTATGATTACCACAGACAGAGCAGTTAAGGATAGAGATAATAAAATAAATGATGGCTGCAAAAATACCGAATTTGCCTTCACCA